>NW_014569623.1:139291-142377 GCF_001313835.1 Polistes canadensis
GATTTTTTAAATCACAGTTTAAAATAATTGAAAATAAAATAGAAATAAAAAAGAAATAAAATAGGATACCATTTTAGAAATATAATAAATGATTAATAAATGTAAATGAATAATTTATTGAGTATAAATATTTAATGATAATATGACAATTTAAATATCTAATAATTTGTCTGAATAATCGTCAAATAATTTATCGATATAAATATCTAATTATTTGTCAAAATTTTAAATTAACATGTATCACTCGTAATAAGGTCAAGGTTGTATAAACCTATATTTTTCTACAAAGTTCATATTATTTTATTATTAAAACTGACAAACTAACTAAAGTACTGACAATTCTTATATATATCAATCTAATATTAATCACTTATATTGCATACCGATTGTTTATTATAAATGTTGTCTAATCGTTCACAATATTAATCAAAAATATTTAAACGTGATTAGAATTCATATACTAAAAGATTTTCTATTAATTTATATTTAATCACAACGATCATCTATATTACATACAGATTTTTTTATTATTAAAAAACATTAACACGTAAATTATTATTTTAAAATTATTGATAATTTACCGATCATTTATATAACTTATTAATATTTTAATATAAACACTAACTATTTATTTAAATTATTAAACACATCTATTTAAACTATCGACATTATTTTTACAAATCGATATATAATATCACTCATTAATTATACACACCAATTTTTAAATTAGAATCATTAATGACCTATTAAATAAATTAACCAAATCCGATAAATTTTTTATTTAATCACTAACACACACTAACAATAAGTATTATTCATTTATTTAAAACTTAAAGTAAAATAAATTATTAAAAACTAAATATATATAAACCACATAAATACAAACTTATTATTAAAAACTAAATATAATCCACATAAATACAAACTAATTATTAAAAACTAAATATAATCCACATAAATACAAACTAATTATTAAAAACTAAATATAAANTATTAAAAACTAAATATAATCCACATAAATACAAACTAATTATTAAAAACTAAATATAAACCACATAAATACAAACTAATTATTAAAAACTAAATGTAAACCACATAAATACAAACTAATTATTAAAAACTAAATATAATCCACATAAATACAAACTAATTATTAAAAACTAAATGTAAACCACATAAATACAAACTAATTATTA
This sequence comes from Polistes canadensis, assembly GCF_001313835.1. Classification (NCBI taxonomy): domain Eukaryota; kingdom Metazoa; phylum Arthropoda; class Insecta; order Hymenoptera; family Vespidae; genus Polistes; species Polistes canadensis. The sequence goes on from NW_014569623.1 coordinate 140,488, forward strand.
AAAACTAAATATATAAACCATAAATACAAACTAATTATTAAAAACTGAATATACAAATCATAAATACAAACTAATTATTAAAAACTAAATATATAAACCATAAGAAATACAAACTAATTATTAAAAACTAAATTTATAAACCATAAATACAAACTAATTATTAAAAACTAAATGTAAACCACATAAATACAAACTAATTATTAAAAACTAAATATACAAATAATAGAGAAAACTTAGAAACATTTTATTTCAAATATTATATTATATTATAACATTTATACTTCAAAAATATTTAATCAAAAATAATCAAAAATATTATCCCCGAAACTAACAAGATCCTTTCTTTAATGACAAATGATTATCCATTTCCTTAATCCATATCATTTGAAAGTATCCATTTAAAAGCAACTCAACTTTCTCGCCTCTCTAACCTCCATTAGCTTGATCGAAGTTAATATCTCATCGAGTCATTTTGGAAAAAAGCGAGTCGCGCAAAAGGATTCTTGCTCAGCGTGTGTCGCAATACTTGTATTCCGTTCTCTCCACGAGTTCAAGATTTATCCTTTCGTGAGATGGAGACGAAAAGGGTCTCTCTGCAGTTTCTCTACGACACACACACACATAAACACACACACACACACACACACAGATACATTCTATCTTTTTCTCTCATTCTCGATCGAGACGCTCGTCCCGGTTGTCACTTGGGAGACAGGGAACCTCGTTCATGAATATTCTAAAGGTTATTTTGACTTCATTGGTAGATCGAGTAAGTATGTGGACTCCGACTGTGTTATAGAAACTCATTCTGTAAAAAGGGCTTATACGTATCTTCGTATATTATTCCTATTTCTCTAAAACCTATCGTTCGATTTGATTTTCTTTTTTTTTTCTTTTATTATTATTATTCTATCCATTTGAAATATTCAAATCCATAGAAGAGACAATTTATTCTTACATTGTGTTAAGAATTTTAAAATGAATCTTTTTGATATATGTTTAAAGTCAAATTGTAAAAAGATAAATAGAGAATGGACAAAAATTACGGTGATAGAGAGAGAGAGAAAAAAGAAAACAAAAAGAAGACATAAATAATTTGGGAGAGATAGAAAAAGAAAGAAAGAATGAAAGACATTGAAAAGTATACCTCGTGGTGAAGAATAACGGATGCTTATTAAATTCGTTGTTCATGAAAATGACAACTACGGTGTATCCGCACTACACGCGGTAGGATACTCGAACCGACTTGTCGCATAATCGCATGCCATTTGTCATACTACTCGTGTCATTTCGCTTAGAGAACTTGACGAGCTCACTCGAGGACGAATAACCTGACCTAAAGAGAGAGTGGATGAGTGAGAGAGAGAGAGAGAGAGAATGAGAGATAGTGGTCAAAATAACGACGTGGATAAAAAAAAAAGCAAAACAGGAAACAAGCGAAGGATGGATAGCTTTTCATACGTTTCAAATATATTCACTGTGTATATATATATATTTTTTGTTTGAATTATTCACATTCTATGTGCTATATATATAATCCTATTTTTGTTGAACAGTCAACACGCGACTGATATTAATAATATTTATTTTAAAATAGTATATTAATTATTGATGATTTTTTTTTATTACAATATATAAAAAGGATATGAAATTTCTAAATCTTATTTTTTAAAATTATATTTATAGCACAAATCAAAATATTAACTGGTCTTTTTTATTCGATATTAAGGTGCACACCTAGTGTGACAGCCAAAAAAAAGGCGATTTTTGGGAATTAAAAAAAAAAAAAACTAGTGAATCAATCGTTTTAAAATTTTGAGGATATATTTATACATGTTTTGTGAATAATTAAAATTTGTGAATAATGTAAAATTTTTGGAATAATATATT
>NW_014569623.1:142822-158990 GCF_001313835.1 Polistes canadensis
AAAAAAAAATTCTCGTTAAACAAAAACATATTGTCTGTACGATGACCCTCGGGCGAACAAAAAAATCAAAAATTGACAAAATGGCGGCATGTTGAAAAAAAAAGTTAAATTTTACCCAAAATTTTGGTCGTTTTTGGCCTACCAAAATCCGATTTTTGATCAGATCAAAAAACTGGAATTCGAAAAATGCTATTTCGAGAAAAACGCGTTTAAAGATAAAATGCAACTACCTAACTGCCGAGCGGCTACTCTTTTAAATGGCTGTAACTCAAAAACTATTTAAGATATCGATTTAAAATTTTAGTATGTTATTTTTAAAGGTATAACCTATCGAAATATGAAAAAAAAAAAATTCGATTTTTTGAAAATTTCACACTAGGTGTGCCCCTTAAATTGGTTAATTAATTTAATAAAATTAATTAATGTCATTGGTTGTATTTGATTATATTTAAAAATAGTATTCCAATTTTTAGATTATTATTTAATTCTAAACTCACGGCGCGTTTGTTTAATTGCTAAAATTCTTGTTAAATGATCTTATACAGTAAATATCTAATTAGATTTTCTCTTGAAAACCTATTTAACGAATTTAACGCTTGTAATGAAGTTAGATGCGACCGAAAAATCGACACCATGAAGTTGTCCGATATTTACGATGCGCGGGCAAAGCGATTTCAAATTTTTCTTCTCAAGCGGTCACCCACATCCAAGTTCTAATCGTACTCAAACGCTGCTTGACTTAATTAATCGAGCAGGAACTAGTGCTGCCACCGTGCCATGCCCATTGACATTTAAATTGTAATAATTATTTATAACAAACAAATGAAGCAAATACAAAAATAATTGTATGTATTGATATAACTGTAAAAACGAGGAAAAGGGTAGAATATTACTTATAATAATTCTTTCGTTTGAATTATTCACATTCTATGTGCTATATATATAATCCTATTTTTGTTGAACAGTCAACACGCGACTGATATTAATAATATTTATATTAAATTGGTTAATTAATTTAATAAAATTTGTTAATGTCATTGGTTGTGTTCAATTATATATTTAAAAATAGTATTCCAATTTTTAGATTATTATTTAATACTAAACTCACGACGCGTTTGTTTAATTGCTAAAATTCTTATTAAATGATCTTATACAGTAAATATTTTATTAGATTGTCTCTTAAAAACCTGTATATAATATATATATAAATTTTATTTGAACTAACAACTTTAATATTAAAAACATTTATACATATATGATAATATTTGAAAAATTATTTAGAAAACAAATTAGACCCCTTATTCTAATATCAATTTCACAAATCCAAAAAGTACAGTTAACTTCTCAATAATCTTTCTCATTTTGACTATTATTCTATTTCGTAAACAGAAAAAGAAGAAAAGATAAAAAATAAATAAATAAATAAATAAACCTTTAAGAAAGCTTGTACTTATGTATCGGGTGTGTCGATCGTATTGGAATGTATGCCGGACATGTCCACCCATGAGACACGGTAATCGTAGTATCGATGTAAAGGTATGCGTGCAGGAGTTTTAGATCCACACCACACAGTGGTAAACACATTATACCAACAAACGTACATAACTATATAAATATATACATATATATATATGCAAAAAATATAGTAATACTCTGTTAAGAAGTTAGATGCTGTGTTACTGTTCAACCTTTTTGTGTAGCCCCTCACAAACATATATGCGTTTAGAGTAGCACCTCTCTAAACCGGTTAGGTGCCTAACAGTATCAACAGTATCACTACTGATCCGCCTTCTTGTAATTGCGAGTCACACGATTGTGTTCTTACTATAACGTTAGATAAAATGATAGAAAAAGAGAAAGATAAAAATATAAATAGCAGTAACGCGTGCTGAGAAGTGTTATCTAACGTACCTAATCGTTTAGGACTAGAGAATGATTTTAAAAGCGGATCTTGCGTCCTAATCGCACTATTCTATCGATAATTCGACCTTTTGAACTTTTACTTTGCCAATGCTCGTTAGAACTTGCTTCAATTTTACCCCCTTTTATATAGTCACGTGATTATTTACATATATCTATATAGTATCATATTGTGTATGCGTATGTATGTGTATACATAGATAGGTTCTTAATAGATGGAAATTCGCTTCATAGGATTGCAAACTTGTCCCGTACGTTCCGGCTTCCTTTACTGATTCGTAATTGGAGCGAGAAATAATATATTTATCCTGAATTTAATTCAAAATTTGTTGGATTTTTATTTTAAAACATTTAATTTTATCAACTATTTATCGGATTTTTATTAAATATAATATGTATATAAATATCAGAATGTTATTTTAATTTTTTTTTTTTTTCTAAAGGGAAACTACGTTCATATGACATGATCTTTTATACACTTTTTGAAAAAGTTATAAAAAAAATAGAATAATTTTTTATTTAATATCATATGGGAATAAATTGCCGATTATAATTATAGTTTAATTTCAAAATTTTGTTCTTTATTTAAATTTGTTCAAGAAATTGGACAGTTAACATTTCAGATAAAAAGTGAGGTTAGAATATATTATTGTTCATATATTCAAATAGATTTCGGTCAAATCAAACACTAGTTCGTTATCAGATCATATTTCTATTATATCTTTCTAATTAATCATTTAAGATCGTATGTTTATAAACTATCTTTTTAATTTTACTTATAGAATATGCTGAGATAAAATTGAATGGAATTATAACTGAGATACCATGTTATCTAATATTACAATTATATTAATCAATTCCTTCTATATATTTTAATTAAAAAGTATTAGAAAATTAAAATTAACATATGACATATATTAATTCTAATATTTTTAAAATATTTATTTTCAATAAAACACCATTTATAATAATAAACACTTTGATATTAAGATTTCATTTAATATCTAAAATTCTTATGTCAAAATAATAAAAATCTATTTAATAAAACGTAAAAACATTTGTCATTTTACACTTCTAATCATTATTTACAATAAAAATTGATAATTTTATTAAAAACAATTACAATCAAATTATAAAAATCCTTAACCCTCACAGTGACGTATTGTGCTCACTACAATAAATGACTCATAAAAAAAAAGGATATACAAACTTACTATTTTAAAGGTTAGAAACCTCCATAGAAATATTTTTAATAAAGTACGCATGCGCACAACTCGTATTTCGCAAATTTCTTTAAACTCACCCAACTGCGCAAGCAACCAACTTCACTTTTTACCTTCCCCACCCCTTTTTCGCGAATAATATAACATAATTTAGGTTTATACATTATTATTTTCTTGAAACTAAACGAATGAACTACGTAATAGCATCGAGTAGATTAAACGATCTTCATTTCTTTTGTATTTCAGGTTTAGAAAACAGTGCCGCGAGGGAAAATGGACGCTACAAGGACGGGAAACAAGTTAAATGAAGTCAACAATCTTGGGATTGCAAGTATTTGCAATCCTCCTACGATAATCCTGAAATATATTATCGTTATCTTGGCACGAATAAGTGGAAAAAAGGAAAGAAAAGAAAGTCAAGGAATCAGAAAGCTCAATTTTCGGTATCCATAAATCTAACCCTTGATCTCCGCAAGGTGTAAGGATTGGACTATTGGGGGTTAGAGGGGGTAAAGTAGGGTGAGAAATGGGTTACTAAGAAGAGGGAGTGGTAATGGCTTAGAGAAGATTTAGGAATTAGAGGAATTACGTTGAAGTGCCTGCACGTGCACGAGTAACCGAGAAAGAACAATGAAAGTTAGGTCAAAAAGAAGATAAAATAAAAAAGACTAGTATTCGGGATTGAAAATAATGAAGATGATATTGAAACAAATTATCAAGGTCAGAGATAACCGTTCTTGTTCGTCGCATATCGAACGATTGATTAAGTTCGCGTATACTCTTGTCGACATAGTTGTAAATATAGATAAAAAAAAAAGAAAAGAAAAAGGAAAAAAAAGCAATTAAAAATGGAAGAGAAGAGTAAGGAAAGAGGGAGGGATGAGTGGTTGGGAGGGGTGTTTAAAAGAAAATTCGCTCTATTTGTCGTGCAAATCGTAAACCCTAATCGGCCATAGCGAGAGGTATACTTTTAAATGAAATCTACGGGCAACGTGCAAAGTATATAGAAATAACAACTTCCGGATATTATTATTATTATCGAAATGCGCCTATGTAAGTCCGAACGGGCCAAAGATCTTCTTCGTTGATTACTCGACGAGTGTGTGTGTGTATTACCATAGGAGTAAAAAAAAAAAAAAAAAGAGATAGAGATTAGAAAAGGAAGAATAAGTCTGTTGGATGAGAGGGAAGTATAATATTAATAATCGTATTTCACGCGCGTTATTATAACGGGAATTGTACATTTTTTTTGGTTTTTGTTTTGTCGAATAATACGAGGTGAAAGTTAGAAGAAAAAGGAAAAACAATTTTCTCGAAGTTCGTCTCAATCATCATTGTTACGATTATTATTTTATTGGTGGTTTTGGTCGACCAAGCCTCTCGTGGGCCATCAGCTTTCGAAGAACGGAGATACCTGGACTACTGGCTACAACAAATACTACTACTTCAACTGCTAACTAAAAAAATACTACTACTACTACTGCTACTACTACTACTACTACTACTATTACTATTACTACTACTACTACTACTACTACACTATTACACTACTACTACTACTATTACCTACCTACCTACCTACTACTTACATGCCTAGATACCTGTTACTGGACTTTAGAGCACGAAATAATGAACTTTTCTAATAAAGTGTAATTATATCTCATTCTACTATCACATCGACTCTTTTTCCAACACGATTCAAATGAATTATATATATGTATGCGTGTACAGTAATCCCTTCATTTACACGAATTCACAGTCCCTGATGTGTCAACCACGATTACGTGAAAACAATTATTTTAGGATTTTTCATGACAGTTTCATTTTATTCGTAATATTGTGTTCAGTTAATTTTATATTCTAATTGGAATATAAATGTAAATTTGAGAATGGGGAACGGGTCCTTATTTTAAACGACTTTTTATGATTCTATTTATGCACTGTTTCTTTTTTTGAACCAATTAACCGTATAAATGAAGGTATTACTGTGTACATATAATTATATTTAATGAATTATAGAAAGTAATTGTATCTCTGATATGAAACACTGTAACATCCAAGGGTTGATTGTTAATTTCGTGGAATTTGGACTGACATTGTTTGAAAGTTTGGTAAATTAATTTAAATTCATCCGAATTTAGGTTAGTTTCAGCAACTCATTCGCCATTTTGTATAATTTCTTTTTTCTTAACATTTTAATTTAAATTCTAGGGGTTAATCGTGACAAATATTTCATTTTTAAAAACAAACAATCTTATTCGCGATTATATTGGTTTTGTTTTATGAAATTCAAGACTCAAGTACAAACCATAACCTCACTTATGGTCAGTATTAGCTGTTTGCAAAAACCTCTAGAAATAAAACGGGTTTTATTCATTTGTAGTTAATTCTCTATTAAAAAAAAAAAACTCAACTTTTTCGCAAGATAAACATGTTAGAATTCTGCATAGAAGATTTTATTAAAATCTGAGTTCAACAATGGCGCCGTGAGTAGATAAAGTTTGGAAAAACAGTGAAACTAATCTAAAATATATGTAATTTGAGATTATAAACATTCGAAATATATATATAACAATATTTTTACATTCTTTTAAAAAAAACACTTAAAATTTAAATCACATAAAATTCAATTATAACCTAGAGAAAAATTAATCAATTTTATTATACCACATAAATCGAATTTATTTAAAAAATGATTATTAACTCACGCATGTTTCATTTTAGAGAACGATTACTAAATAATATATGTAAATATAAATATTAAATAACGAAGTCATCTCATGCAAACGCGTACTAACTACACACGTTAAACACGTGTATACACACGAAAAAATGTATACTACACACATATATAAATAAATACAAAAGTGGAATATAAGAATGGTGAAGTATACGAACGCGACACACACGAGCGTCGATTACTATACCGTAGAATATATTTATAGATAAGGCTGTACCTACAAAAATGTTACTCTGGCTGAATTTCGCGAATAATCATCGAGATTAAAAAGCTCCATATGAACAAACACACACACACACCAAACATACACATACCCACACACAAAAAAAACACTTTCGTGAATTCCGCAATCGCAGAACGTACACGCTAATGTCTCTCGTGTAGATAAAAAAAGAAAAAGAAAATAAGAAGATAAATCATTGGCGTAGATGTGATGTAAGAGAAAGAAGAGGAGTAGGGGGGAAGATGAAAAAGAGGGGACAGGAGTATGAAGTGGTCGGTGGGATAGGAGGGGGATGGGGTGGGGTAAGGGAAGAAGTAAAAAGATAAACGATCATAGATCGTTCAATTCGAAACGATGATTGAATATTTTGTGCACGGTGTACGAAATTGTTGATATTTTTTTATTATACGTATAACGGTATAAGGTTCTCTCTTTTTTTTTTTTTTTTTTTTTCTTTTTTTTTTTTCAACAAAATAAAATGAAAAAGAAATTGAAGAATAAGAAGAAGAAAATAAAAAGAGTTCCGATCACCAACGATTCAAGCACCGTCACGTTTAAATAGTAGAAGAAGAAGAAGAATAAAATAAAAACAAGGAAAAAAAAAATCTACGAAATAAAATAAAATAAAATAAAATAAAAATTAAAATACATAATCCTCGCGGATTATTTATCAACCATCGTCGTCGTAAGATTTGTTTAAACGAAAATATTAATAAAGTATTAAAATAAATAAATAAATAAATAAATAAAAAAAAAAAATACCTAAAAAAAAACTAAACACAGAAAATCGACTATCATTTTGTACTTTGGCATATACGATATAATGCGAGATAGAAAAAGATAGAATGAATGAAAGATTGAATGTATGTTAGAGTGAATCAGAAAGAGAACAAAAAAATGTAAGTACGTGAGAAAGAGAGCGAGCGAGAGAGAGAGAGAGAGAGAGAAAGAGAGAGAGAGAGAGAGAGAAAGTGATAGAATGAATCGTTGTAAGTGTGTTGTAAATGGTGGCGGTATAGCGTAAAAAGAAGAAAAAAAAAAAAATTGTACATTGTTTTGTAAAGAATACATTTATTTATATCTGTGATAACGAGAAAGGAGATAAAAGTAAAATGGAAAAAAATGAGAAAGAAGTAATTAAATAAAATAAATGAATAATTAAATAAAAAAAAAAAGAATGGAAAGATCACAAAGTGTTGCGATATATATTATAAATAAAAATAGGTTGTACGTATATACACATGCACACATACACATACACACATACGAATTCTCACATATAAACACACTTTTACACATAAATTATGTCGGTATACTCTGACGAGAACGTTTTCGGTGCTCGTGAATTCACTGACACACGCGTAATATATCATATTAGGTATAATTATTGACGAACAATGTTCTTTTTGTACATAAGCAGAGTATAGAATTCGATAAACGAGAGGGTTCGATTTATGACGTTTAGATCGATCCAAATTGTGTTTCGATCTTTTAGGTGCAAGGTGGTTGGAAAAATAAAAGAAGAGAAAAAAAAAGAAATAATTATTAAAAATAAAATTAAATGAAAAATATAAATAAAACACTGACACATTCTTGTATACAACTGTTGCACCTACGTCATTGAACCTATTTGTTGTGAATATATTAAATAAAAAATTATTATATATATAAATAAATAAAATAAATAAATAAATATATATAAGTATATATATAAATATTATACATACATACAGTACAGGTATTTAGGTAAACGTGTACACATTATTAGGTGAATAAGTTTCATTCGGTTTGTCGTACGAATTCGATTGTAAATTAATTAATGAAAAATTGTACATAGCTCTAAATGTGAATATAGACAGATGTATCTATTATTAATATTATTATTATTATCTCATCATCGCGTCACACCAATATCGCATTATGTTGTTATTATTATTATTATTGCTATTATTATTACTATTATTATTATTATCATTATTATATTATTATTTTATTATTATTATTATTATTATTATTATTATTATTATTATTATTATTATTATTATTATTGTCTACTACATTATAGATTCATATTATATTAAAAAGGAGACTATTATGTTGTATGCGTCAATTTTTATTTTTAATTTACTATTTTTTTTCAATCCCTTTTTACCACACATCACTGAATTATTGAATAATTAATAATAATTACCATACTTCGAAATTTTCCTTTTTATTTTTTATTTTTTATTATATTTCAATTTCGTAGCGTAGTTTAATTTTAATCGTAGCAAGGAAAAGGTTTATAAAAGAAAAAAATTTTGTATACATGTTTTTTAAATTAGTATTTTATAAATGGGATTATACGGAATGAGAGATTTCAATGCCAGGAAAGGAAACATTTAAGCCAATGAAGGTTAATGATTACATCGGATTTCTCGAAAGAATTCTTGCAAGTCTTATTCTTATCATTTAAAAAATAAAATTTAGAACATCTGTGATAAAGTCAAAATCGTAATCTCAAGATTTAAAGCAAAAGTATGAAAAAAATTGATTTTTCCCATAATTATTGAATACTATGTTCAAATTTAATATCCAATAACGAAGAAGAATTTTATTTCTATATGGTTTATCAATTGCAAACTTTTAAGAATTTTTAAACGATCTTTTATGTTTTTTTGGAATGCAAAAATAAATCAATGAACTAAAAATTTAACAAAAAAAGAAAAAAAACGATGGATATAATAGGAATATTTATTTAAATAAATTTATCGTTTACTTTTTGAAGATAAACTCCGCCTAGTTATAGTTTAATACCTAGCTGGTCCTAAGCCCAGACAAAGGAGGAGGGTTCGAGGGTGAGGCTAGCAACCTACCCTCGGTAAAAACAATAAAGCGCTCCCAGAAATAGCAATAAAGCCTCGGACAGGACGGAAAATATCGATGACGATACGGCAAGAAAAAAAGAAATACGCGGAAAAATGAAATAAAATGGAAACGCTTAGAATAGGATGCTGAAATGTAACTTACATCAAAACAATAAAGACCAAGAAGTAATAAAAGAAATGAGAAAACACAAACTGGATTATCTGTGCTCTTACTGAAACCAAAAAAAAGACAAAAGAAACCTTAGATATGGAAAATGCATCCAATTTTATAGCGGAAAAAACAAAAATGAAAAAGCAACCTCAGGAGTGGGCCTACTGGTACAAAACAGATACGAAAATAACGTACTAGAATTCAAATACATCAGCGACAGGGTTGCGTCAGGGTTGCGTCAAAGTTTGTGTCAGGGTTGCGTCAGGTTGTAATTCTACAGCTCCAAAAGAAAACACTGACACACATAATTAGTGTATATGCCCCAGATGTTACCAAACCACAAAAAGAGAAAAAGGAATTCTATGAACTGCTGCAAGCACACCTAGACAACATACCTAGGCAAGACAAGACTGTAATACTCGGGGATTTCAATGCAAGGATTGGTAATAAGGTAATAAATGGGATTAAAAATTGTTTTAACGAGGACACCCTGAACGAAAACGAAGACCTACTGATTAACTTTAGCATCATGAATAAATTACGGATCAACAATACATTCTACCCACATAAACCGTAACATAAATTCACGTCCGAAAACACCGGAACACTAAAATCGATAATAAACTACATAATAATAAATAGGAATGTACACACCATAAAAATATTGGACGTCAGAGTGCTTAGTTCAGCAAACACAGGCACTAATCAAAATCTGGTACTGGCAAAAATAAGGAAATACAAGCTTATCGTAAAGAATGAGATTAAAAAAAGAAAACAAAGAACAATTGAGAGATTAAACATAGAATCGATAAACGATAAAACAATTAGAAACTTGTACCAAAGACGATTAGACCAAAAAATAGTAGGAAACAAAATTGTAGAAATAGACAACGTAGAGATGGCATGGCAAAGGATAAAAACAAACATCATAGAAGCAACTGAAGAAGCCCTAAATAATACTCCCTGGTTCAAAGTAAAAGTAATGACCCTAACAGAAGAAAAAAGTTACGCTAAGTAACACTACCGAAGTAAAACAACAATATACGACGATTACTGAAGAACTAGAAACGAGATTAGACACTAGACGAAACAATTAGACAAATCAAGTGGGATTATTGGGAAAAATTTTCGGCTTACATGGAACATAACCTATACGGAGCATAAAAAAATGTATGGAACGTGCTAAGAAACCGAAAAAAAAAACAGCTTAACGAATACTTACAGATCACCAGAATCAAAACAGATGAATGGGACAAACATTTCACAGAACTGTACAAAAATGGAACGAAGAAAACTAACATACGCGAGAAAGAGAAAGAAGAAACATCACATGACTACGCCATCAGCACTGAAAAAATCCGAAAAACAAAAGACAAACTAAAAAACCGTAAGACTCCAGAAACAAACGAGATTACATACGAAAAATTAAATATGGAGGAAACACACTAACAGTGGAATAAAGTACTCTCTTTAATAAAATATTAAACGAAAAAAATGATTCATGCATTCATAATTGTTTTATTATTTAAGTAAAATCATAAATTTGTTGATATTTCATATATCATAATATTTTAAAATTAAAAACATCCGTTAATAGAATTGTACAGATAACGTTATTTTATATGATAATAAAAGTACAGTTTTAAAAGGTTCATAAATTTGCTTAAAATATCTTTCACTTTTATATTTTTTTTTTCTTTTTTTTTTTATCAAGTATTCTCATATTTTTTGTACTTCCGTGTAATTGAGTAGATGGTTATTTATATATATATTTTTTTTTTTGTGTTTAGTTTTTTCTACATTGTATTTCGCATAGTTTAAAAAGGGGATTTAACAATGTTACGTGGTTAACCTAAAAACAGATGATCAGATATTTTTAGATACTGTTGTGACTGAATTACATTCTCTCATTAACATAAAATTTACTAAATTATGTAATGATTGCCAAAATCAAGAATCCAATACTTCATTGGACAAACTTGTTTTCTTTTATATTCGGCAAAAAAAAAAAAAAGATGAAGATTTCGTGTTAATCCTAAAACAGAGATTTAAATGTTTCCGTGATTAATTTATCTTTCATCTTCGAAAAAGAACGAATAGAAGAGATTTGAAATTAATTCGAGAAAAAACAAATAACCAAAAAAAAAAAATAGAAATCGAAAAGTTCAATGATTTATTTATTTTTTATCCTTGAAAATAATAATAATAATAAAAAAAAGAATAAACTTTAAATCTAATCGCGAACTTTCTTATTTCATACTTCAATAATAAATAATCCTTCACGCTCGCGATGGAAATTATGATATAAAAAAAATATCCACGTGTCATACCAAACTGATTAATTTTTTTAATCATTGCAAATAAAAACGATAAACAGGATAGAAAGTAAAAAAGAAACATCGATTCCGAGCGCTTCGATAATTCATTTATTTTTCGTCCTTGAATATCATTGTAAAAGTAAATAAATCAATGGAGAATACAAAAATAAAAAAATGATCTCATACGTTTTATTAAACTGAATTTGTCGATCGATAAATTTATTTCTTGCAAATGAAATTACATAATAAGAATTCATAAAAAAAAAGGAGAAGTAAATAGTTGAAGTAAAAAGAAGAAGAAAAGAGAAAAAATTAAATAAAATCAAACACGAAGTAATCGAGAAAGAAATAAAAAACAAACAAATTGAATCAGAATAATTAAAAAAATGAAAAATAAATTCGAACAACGCGATAGACAATTGTGTAATACGCGATTATACAGTGAAAGGGGGAGGGGGGAGTAGAAAATAAACGTAAGATGAAAAAAAAAAAGAATAGAATAGTAAAATAAAACTCATAAAAAAGTTTTAATAGAAAAAAAAAACAAAAATATTCTATCTACGCGAATTTTTGTAGAAGAAGGAAGATACATCGGTAATCTTTTTAGGAAACGTTCGAACATTATCATAAATTAGAATGTCTCATCTCTCAATTTTACTTTCTCTTAAATAATCTTCCATCTCTTCTTCTTCTTCTTCTTCCAACCATGCAAGATAGAAAGAGAAAAAAAAAAAAGATAGAAAGTATTTATTCCCAGTCTGGATTTTTTATTTTTATTTTTATTTTTATATTTATTTTTATTTTTTATTTATCGGGTACTCTCTTTTCGAACAAACATTTCCCAGAGACTGCAACCCCTTTTACGGCTTAGTTTATGGCAAAGACTCAATTTGGTCCCGGCAGTTGGTGCCCGTATGCAGTGACTAATATACCAAGGTGCACCGCGTGGGGTGCAGCCCGTGATGCATAGTTTGCGATGCACCACATATTCTTTGAATGTTTGTGCGCGTGCGCGCGCGTGCAACACTGACTTCTTTTTCTTCTTCTTTTTCTGCCATGTGCATATTTTTTCTGCAACTATCAACTTTGGTAAAGTTATTTGTTTTTATTTTGTTCTATTTTTCTTTTTTTTTTTAATTCGATTTAATCGTTTAACACTTTGAGTGTTTATGAGCGCATATATACGACCAACGAAAGAGATCCGCATATATGCGTTTATCAATTTTTGTCGATCTTCTTCTTTTGTTTTGTTTATAGGGTAAGTGCGAGATATTACTGCTGTTACAGATTTTGATATTTTAAAAAATATATTTTAGTTAATCTATTCATATTTGTTTTCTTAAATTATATTATAAGATATATTATTTTTATTATAACTATATATATATTAAATTATATTTAATATATTAATATATTGTTTTCTTGCTTTTTTAATGATCTATAATTAATACTTTGTTAATCAAACGAAAATTGGCTTTTAAAATAAAATAAATGGAAATTAATGAATAATATCATATGTGTGTATTACTGCACGTCTATTAGTGCAAATTTTTGCAATTACTGCTTGGAAAATATTGCGGATGAAAAAATAAATCAAATTTAAAGTACAAGTTTTTTGTAATCATTCAAATGTTTTTTTTTTTAATTATTTTAAATATTTAGTAGTTATCCAAATTTTCTTTCGAGCAAAAAGTTATTAATTTTCATTAAATTTTAACCACAATAATAATCACACTTACTCTATTATTTAATATAATAATTAATAAAAAAAATTATGTAACTAAATAATATATTAACTAATAATTGTGTTTTTGTTTGTTTAAATGTAACTGTTACGATAAAAATAGTCTGCCAAAATCATTTTTTTTTAATTCATATTTTTAACTTATTACAACTATACATTAAAACCCAACAAAAATTAAAAAAAAAATGCAATATTACATTGTTAATATTTCAAATAAAAGATTATTATAATATAACAATCTCGTTAGTATAATTTTATTCGATTTTATTTGGATCGATATTACCATAGAGAATATTCTTATTAGAATAGTAAATAAATGATGTTAGCCAAAGCGAATTTCTTTGTAGTATGAATTTCTTATGAGTGTTCTAGCTGATTTAAAAATCTGCTTTCTCTCTCTCTCTCTCTCTCTATTTTTCTTTTCTTTTTTTCTCTCTCTCTCTCTTTTTCTTTTCTTTCTTATTCACTCGTATAAAATAATTCACATTTGATTTTCATCTGTGAAAAGAACGAGACTGTGTAGGAAGATAATTTCTTTTTTCTTTTCTTTTCTTTTCTTTTTTTTTTTATCAACGGTAGTAGAGATCATATCTGTCATATCTGATAAATTCGTGCAAACTTATGGTTGGTTGGTGTCACGCTAGAACCATTGTTTCAAGATCGATTGCGATCATATTGCTCAGTATTATAGTTATCGGTTAAAAATCAACGATACGTAAAAGCGAGCGTGCGTTTATTTTTTATTTTATTTTAAAAAGAAAGAGTACACTATATATATATATATATATATATATATAATTGGCATGACACGCGTAACTTCACGCTTCACCAACGAACACAGTAGCGAACTGTCAATAATTTAACATGGTGTCCATAATTTACATTTTCGCAAATGGCACGATTAGCGTTAATAGATGTGAATAAGCTTTTGAATTATTCATATCATTCCATTTACTAAACGATACTACTATTTCGTTCTTTTTATCCACAATATATTCTATAAATTATTTATATAGATTTATCGAAAAGAATTTCATTTTACCGGTCGTTATATATAAATATATATATATATATATGTGTGTGTGTGTGTGTTAAAACGTAAAAATAACATTTGATTTCTATTAATTATTCGTTGTATATTATTTGATTAATTAATATATTCTAATAGTTGGAATTAATATTTATTCTTATCGTTTAAATGAATGTTTAATAATAGTTTCGAAAATGCAAAATCTAAACTAATTCTTTTCTTGCGATCGATGCTTACGTATATTTTTCTTTTTTTATTTTTGTTTTTAAATTTACAATAACATTCCATGTAAATTTGATAAAATATTTCATAAAGGAAAATAAATTTTATAATCGTGAAATTTATATATAATTACTTTCAATTAAAGATAATATAAATAAACTGATATTATAATAATTTACTCATTATATATTCTTGAATTTATTATTTATTCTATTTGCAATAGCTATGAAATACTATCTGAAAATATTATTCAATATTTATTACAATATTAAGAAAACAAAATAACTCGAATTAATTACATAATTGTTCCTTTTTATTCAAATGTTGCATAACTCAACAGTAATCTAATAAAAGTTTATGCATTAATAGTTTTAAATTTTTTATAAATCTTTATTTTTCTTTTTTGTTATTTATTTATTATTCTTAATTAAAATAATTCATACGATCAAAAGTATTTATCATTTAAAGGTTTAATTACATTTTAATTTAATTTAATTTTATCATTTAAGTTTAATATTGCAATTTAATTTAATTTGATGAAGATTATTTAATACAAAAATTGAATAAAATATGACGTTTTTAATAATGTTAAAAAGTGGTCAACGAAAATCATGTAAATTCGAATAGAGTCATTTAGGTGAAAGAAAATCAACTTGGACTTTAGGACACCCCCCAACAGTGAAGATGTTGTCTATGAGTTCTTCTTGCTTCCACAGAAGATGAGGAACGTGCTCAACAGTTGCCACGAGTTAAAACAGGATTACCAACGTCCACCACCTCCTGCTGTTCAGGAATGCTGAGGTCCATTTCGGTCAAAATTCCTGTTAAGCGACACCATTATACCTCGTAATACTTAAACGACAAACATAACAGTATTGTACTTTGTTATTTTTTCTCAAGAATATGATTGAAATGAACTTTCTTTTTTGTAAAGGTTTATTGGGTGTATTAATGTCGACAAAAACAAAGTTCCTACTGTATTATGTTTTTTAAACTTCAAACTATTAAAAATATGACTTATACCTGATTAGATCAAAGTGTAGTTTTTATGGTAATTATTAATCAATTGTTTATATTAGATTCTATTTATAAAAATTAACACTTTAATAATATGTTTTATAAAATGTTTCAACAAAATCACCTATTTTTCATATTAGTTATAAATTATTTATTGATGCACTCTAATGTAACAAAATTTATTATGTAAAATGTTAGAAAGTTTTCACACAAGATACCAATATATCACTCTATATACTTTTAATATTAATTTATAAATTAGTATATAAGAGATTAGATTTTCATATCCAACATAACATTTTCATATTCAATAAAACATTAGAAATGATAACATTACCATGTTATTTATGTTTATTATTTATGTTTAAATGTTTCATATTCATGATAACATTTTCATATCCAATAAAACATTAGAAAACTTCTACAGAATAAATTAAATAATTAATAATATAATGCTTATAAAAAATAAATATTTGAAACTAAATTCTTTTGGAAAATCAGCATACCCAATAAGAATTTAGAGAACTTTAACAAAAATCAATGAAATAATTATTAATATAATACATATTACAGAGATAAAAATTTGAAACTAACTTAAACTCAACCAATTTGAACTACAATACAAAATCAGGCATACCCAATGATACATTAAAAAGCTTGCATACAAATCAACAAACATTAAACCCAACTTACCCAAAAGAATAAAAAACAAA
>NW_014569623.1:159863-161573 GCF_001313835.1 Polistes canadensis
GAAGTAAGGAAGGAAGAGAATGAACAAAAAACAACCAAACAAACGAAAGAACCAAAGCAAGACAGAGAATAAAATGGATATAATACATAGAAGGATGAGAAAGACGATAGGGTCTTGTAACTATAAGGAAAGCGGAACGCACAGTTCTCAACTCACCACCATACACCATACACCATACAACACAACACCATCAACCAACGAACCAACTATCTTTCTCTTTCTTTCTCTTTTACTGGTTTTCTACTTCTTTCCTTATTTTTTCTCTCTTTCTGTTTCTCTTTTAACTCCTCTCTCTCTCTCTCTTTCTCTCTCTCTTCTCTCACACACTTATCTGGCAGTAAAGATGTTTACAGCGGGCTCTGCACCGCCGCTATCACTATCACCCCTTTGAAAGAACGGACCACTCTAATTGATTTGTGGCTTGCCCGCTATCGTGGCTCGTAACTTAAATTAAATTACACGAGCAATCGTCCAACGCACCAATTCCACCAAAAGTTATGCCCTGGACCTCACGCCGAACATTTCTTTACCCCCTTTTCTTACTTTTTTTCTTTCTTTCTTTCTTTCCCCGCCCGCCCCCGCCCCACCTTTCTCTTTTGCCTCCTTTCCTTTCCCCCTTTTTTTTTCCGTTTTCTTTTTCTTTTTTCTTTTTCTTCATTTATCTTTTTCCACAGTTTGTTTTTATTTCTTTCTTTTAATTTCTGTTTAAAGATTATCCATGAAAAAGGAAAATGGGCTGAGAGAGTGTGTGAAGGGGGGGGGGGGGTTTACCTTGTTTCATCGACTAACGTATATTTTTCTTCACCAACCGCGACGAAGGCTTGTTTTTTATTTTTTAGTTTGTTTCTTACTTCTTTTCAAATCCTCTTATTTATTTTTGTAAAAATAAAAAAAAAATTAAAGATTACGTCGAATTTGTGATTCTATTCATTAGCGACCGGCTACTTTTCCCCCCTTCCCCCCCCCCCACTACACCGTCATCACACTATCTTCAAAGTTTATTCTTCCTCTCTTTCTTTCTTTTTTGTTTTCTTTTTTTTCTCTCTCTCTCTCTTTTATTCGGTTGTTTTTCTTTTTCTGTGAGAGTGGGTTGGATGATATTTAACATAAACGGATAATCGAAACGAAAAGGAAGTTTATATTTTCATGCTTGACGTGTGTGTTTGTGTGTATGTGTGTGTGTGTTATACATTGAAAGAATCGTTTGATAAACATTGAATGCAAGATATGGATTTTTAAGTAAGAAAAGAATCGATGATAGAATGAGGTAGTATGGGGAGAAAGGAGGTTTCTTTTCTATGGTGGTTTGGAAGGGTGACAATGTCACGGATAGCGGTATCTTAACTGCCTTAGTATTTTACGATAAGATTTTAAAAGACATTCTGTATGTGATATTTCTAACATTCATTCTAATTTTCGGTTCCCTTCTTTTTTTTTTTTATATATCTGGAACTTGTTTTTTTTTTTCTCTTATAAAGTGTTGGTTTTTTTCTTTTTCTTTTTTTTTTTTAATTGTGCGTTCGTTTACATGATAAAGTTTTAATCGGTAGAATGTTTCTAACGTTTATTCTAATCTTTGTGTTTCATTTAATTTTTTTTTTTAATACTCAAATGCTTTCTTGTTTTTCATATTGTACAATTTAAAAAGTATATTTCTTTGGGTAGAATGTTTCTAACGTTTATTCTAATTTTTGTGTTTCATTTAATTTT
>NW_014569623.1:161793-173404 GCF_001313835.1 Polistes canadensis
TTTTTCTAATTCTTACTGTTTTTCTTGTTTTCTCTTTTTGTTTTTCATATTGTACGATTTAAAAAGTATATTTCTTTGGGTAGAATGTTTCTAACGTTATTCTAATTTTTTTTTTCATATAATAACGCGACAAAACTCGTTCTGTACAATATTTCCAATGTTTATTCTAACATTCGGTTTATTTCATTTTTCTAATTCATTTTATTTCTCATTTGTTTTCTCTATATTTTTTAAATATTATAATAAACAAGGATAAAAATTTATTCTTGCATAATATTTCTAACATTAATTCTAATTTCTGTTATTGGAATTTTTCTAACTTAATCTAATTATCACTTTTATCTTCTTTTCATCAATTTTTCGATCGAATTGTAAGAAACATAAAACATCAAATTCACTTAACGTAATATTTCTCTAACATCGATTCTAATATCTACTTTAATAACTTATCTAATTCAATTGAATCCTTAATTTTATAATAATAATTCTTATTTTAATTATATACTACAAAAGAAGTCACCAAATTTAATGTTCCAATTATAGTCATTTCTAATGATTCTAATTTTCCCATATTCTAACATTTCAAATTCTCATTCTAACATTTATTATCTTCTTTTTCTTTTTTCTTTGTTTTCTATTTCAAGTAATCAGAGAAGTTAACTAAAATAGGTGATACAATTTCAACAAAGTAATTGTCATTATACTTTTCTCTTATCCAACAATACTAATCCTCCGTTAGAATTTTATTACCAAGCATGAACGAATCAATGTCAGTCACGTTATAGATTTTATCGAATCAATTAACAAGCACTTACCCAGCCGAAACTCGATAATTGGCTTTCGTTCCTGATTGGAGCTGTCGCTTGTTTCAACGGTAACCGCATCCCCCCCCGGCCCCCACCCCACCCACCCGCCCATCACTTCTCTTTCTGTGTATCTATCTATCTCTTTCCCTCTTTCTTTCTCTTTCTCACTCTCTCTTTCTCTGTCTCTCTTTTCCTCAATCTTTCTCACTTTTTTTTCTTTCTATCTCTTTCTCTCTCTCTCTCTCTTTCGTTTCTAGTTCACCACACGATTTCATTTAATCTCTTCCTGATTTCAACGACACATATTTCGTGATTTTCCGTTGTCTCTATACACGTGTCCATTTAAAATAAATTTCTTTTTTACGATTAATCGATAATACGTCATTATTTTTTTATCTTTCTTTTTATTCTATAAAAATTAATCTTAGGAATTTTTAATATTAAAATGAAGGTAAAAGTGTGACACAATGATATTTATATGATTATTAAAAATTAAATTTTATGCACTTTTAGTTTTCCTTTTTTAATTTGCATTTTATTGTTTATTATTATTATTATTATATTTTCATTTAATTAATTATTTTCTGTAAAAAACAAAGAAATTTAAATTATACAAAATATGAATGAGCAAATTCTTGATTATTTATTTAATTATTTTCTTTTTTTTTTTGTATTACTATTATCATTATTTTTCCCCCCTATGTTTATTTTGATATTATTACTTGTTATTATTATTATTATTTTGTTTTACTTAATCTTTCTACCATTCGCATATTATTTTTTTAATATTCTTTCACATCGGTACACCATCAAAATTATTGAACATTATCGATTAATTTTTCCCCATGTTTTTATCTTCTAACTATCTATTGACGAATACTCAAACTCGTTAAAACATCCTTCCAAAAGAAAAAGGAAAGAAATATCATTCCTTTTAAATAGAACACATTTAACACCCACATTTAAAATAAGTATGAAACAAATCTTAATAAAATAAAATAATACGACACTAAAACCATGTATTCGATTTTCGAAACGATCGTTTTTTCTCCACCTTAAAATGAGGAAAATAAATGACCATCGTTGTTAAAAGAGATACAAAGAAAGAGAGAGAGAGAGAGAGAGAGAGAGAGAGAGAGAGAATGAAAGAGAAGAATAATAAAAGAAGGGATAGAAGTCAAGAATTTCGGTTTGTTGCCCTTTGTTAGCTATCTGTCGTTAAACGAGTAGGTACAAAACTGTCAGACTTACAACGAGAAATACTTCCTGAGTCATTTTTTTCCCTTTTTCCTTTTTTTCCTTTCTTCTTTTTCTTCTTAAAGAGTCCTATCCTATCTAATCGCATATGTCGAATAGAAAAATAAAATCTCAGACGTATCCTTGGGTCCCAATAGTCGTGTGACAACTTTTATCCATCACTCTCTCTCTCATACACACAAATATACGTAAACTAACACGAATTTATTTTAACGTTCTTTATTAGAACAAAAAATTTTGTAATTTAGGATCAAAAAAAAGCAACGATTTCTTATCGTTTGAGTCAAAGGTGGCAGCCATCAAGTTGATCGCAAGAAACAATTTTGTTTTTTGTGGTCAATCATAAACGACACCAAACGATTTCTGACACATTTAATATCGAATAAGAAAAAACATGTTGAAAGAAAAAATTATAACTATGCTAAATGATTTAATCTTACAAGTCAGATAACTTGAGAAATATTTTTTAAAGTCAAGTACATCAATTCTAGATAAATATTCCAATAGAATCAAATCTAATCTTGTTTTAAACCAATATATGATACTTATGTAAATTAGCTTTTACAGATTTAAAGTTTACAGGACGATTAAGAAAAATGTTCCCTACTTATATTGATTTTGATATTAAAAATTCTATTATTATTTTTCTTAGAACGAACTGTAAACATTTGATTTCCGCTACATGCGGATGTGCATACTTACTATTTACTGTATTATAAGTAAATACAAAATTTAAATCTGTATCTTATCTGTGCTGGTACTATCTTATTAAAAAATATGAAGAAAATATCCTGTTGTGGTTTAACACGATCTTCCCCAATTGTAACTCATCAGTACACAAGACACATGTTTCAATGTGATAAATGGTCAGATTATAATAGATAAATCGCGACACATTTTTAGGACAAACAGTTGATCGCATATAAAAATAAAGTTGGCTACATCTGGTATATTTAATTATAATATAACGTATGTACTTACTTTTGTAAGATTGGGTATAAAAACTGCTTAAAATTGTGTACCGAATTGTCAAAGAATCACGTCAGTTGTTGTCTTGATCACCGTTCCAAACGTTACTGTTGAAAATACTTTCTTCTGTTTCAGCATACGAAAAACAATTACATATCACAATTATATATATTTTTACGCACTATACACATTTATATCTTCATCTTTTTTTCGTACACCGACACTTATACGAATTCGAACGTAATCGAATAAAAACGTCAACGTTGGAATCTAAATATCGGCTTAGAAGTGACTTATACAAAAACAAAACATTCAACGATCCAAAAACGGTTCTTTTTATTATCCTAACCACTCCTCACCTCCTCCTCATCCTATCGTTATTCTTTTCAGTTTCTGACCAGCGTGTTAAAACGTTTTCCTTGTTTTACTTATTATACACTTTTTTTAACCTCATTTGTCTTCTCACTTACGTTAGATACAATAACTTGGATCCTCTTTGTTTTAACGATGTATTAATTAATAATATTTCATTAATTATTCCCGTCAGATTTATTTTTAAAACATATAAATAATATAAATTTGACCATTTCTGGTTTAAGTGGTATCCGCAACCTCGTGTCAGAATATTTATCTTGAAAATCGATCTACCTGCTAAGAGGAAAAACAAAGAATCGTATTCCCGAGATCTTAGATGGTCATCTTGAAAATCCATCCTGAAAGAATATTATCGAATGAGTGAAAGCCAGCCTGGGATAGAATGAGAAGAAGGAAAGAAAACAGCTTCCGTCAAGGATTACTCAGGATTAATCAGAGTTAAGGATCCTTGTTCCACTCGATCTTTCTCGTTACTAAAGGTCCCTCATTAGCGAAACTTACGAGCAACTTCGAATCTTACCGATGAAGAGAACTCGACCTTCTTATAGGGGCTGCCCTTGTTATAAAAGAAATTATCGAAGTAAAAGATAATTGGAAGGAAATATTATCTAGCATAGAAATTTTCTTTTTTTTTTATCATTTTTGTTTATTATTTTTAATTTTTAAATACACTATCAATACTCTACATCTTATCCATTTACGATGATCAATGTTCATCGATTTTATTCTATTTTACGTACTTTACCATAATTTGCAATAAATTATACAAACATTTGATTAAAAGTTAGATTACTATTAAAGAATATTATATATATTTTTATATTAAATACACACAGAAGTATTGACAATTTTTTTTCTTTAAATATTATTGTAGATAAAAATAATTATCTAATAAAAAGTAATAACTTTTGTTTTGTACAAAATGTTGTATCAAATAACTATTCGAATGAACATTTGTTATATTTATGTTTAATTCATTCTTCTTATATTTAATTCATGATATTTCATATTATCTTGAAATTTATGATAAATGCAATTATTTAACGACATGAATTTTTGTAATTTAGCTGATACAAAAAAAAATAATGGAAAAATTGGTTTTTTAAAAACAACAGCAAGTTTGTGTTCATCATGTAGATTTTTTTTAATGAAATTTATTTTCTTGTTTTTTTTTTTTTTATGTTTGTGCATTTGTGTTGATAGATAGTAGATTATATTTTATAAGATAAACCCATAAATCATTCCCTTATATGAAGTGTATTAATGAGGTGTATTTACTTGACTGTTAGAAAACTATAACTCAAGTAATAAATCGTATGTTATCTGGAATTTCTTGTTAAACACCAACGTCTGAAAACGTAAACGCAACAACTCAAATCATTTTTATTCGATGTACAAGATAATTATCTGACGAAACGCCACTTTCATTAAACTATGAAAGAGTTCGAATATTAACTGCAATAATTCTAGAATTTCTTGTAAAACATTAAAATCTTACAACAAATTTAGAATAAAATAATTTAATTACAAGAAGTAATCAAAAATAAGACGTTAAAGTTCCATTTTAAAATTCAATTTTTCTGATATCTATTGTAAAACAACTAAGTTATAAATAAAATCATTTAAAAATATTAAATATAATAATTAAAATGATTTCTTTTTAATTTACACAAAAAAAAGAAAATAATGAATAACTAGACGTGTCAATTGAATTAAAATTCAACAATTATTAAATTTCATTTGAAAATAAAAAATAAGTACACAAATAATATGCCAAACCTCACAAATCCTGACTCAACTTTTCATCAAATTTAATACCACATAAATCAGATAATGAAATAAAAAAGTAAAAAATTAATATAAATTATTTATTTATTAGTTTATATATATTTCTTATCAACGAGAGAATAAAATAACGATAAACAATACGTAATTTTAATGAAATAATTAACAAAACCCGATTCTAACCTCAAATTTCGCAATAAGAATTTTAAAAATGAATCAGTTTGAAAATAAAAATTATTTATTTATATATTAGTTTAAATATATATATATTTCTTATCAACGAGAGAATAAACTAATGATAAACAATAAGTAATTTTAATGAAATAATTAACAAACCCGATTCTAACCTCAAATTTCGCAATACATATTTTAAAAATGAATCATTTTGAAAATAAAAGTTATTCAATAATTTAATAAAAGATACAATTTCTCAAGACATAGATCTGAGGTACCGTGAGAACGGTATTTCTCTCGGATCCTACAGTGTCTTTCATATATACACAACACAACAGATTACATTATAGTGTTGGTATCTCCTGGTTTGGTTCATTCACATGTTCCTTCCCATTGATACTTCCAGCTACGATTTCAGAATGTGAGATTGGAAGAAAGAAGAAGAAAACTATGCGGCTTTGGGATGGCGTAACGACGGAGGCTCGCGCATAAATACTTAAACTTTTGAAGTTAGCCAACACAACACACCAAAAACGTCTGATCCTTGATCCTCCGACTTAGGGTGGACACAACGGTGTTTGGTATCTTAGAAAAGGACGACTAGTCAGTCTTCCCCAACCCACCCCACTCCCCCCACAAAAAAGACCAATCAATGAAACAAAAGTGGAAATAAAAAAAAGAATAAAAAATTAAACAAAAAGAAACGAAAGCAAAAAAAAAGTATAAAAAGAATTCGAAACTCTAAGGAACCCAGGAACGTTCCAAGGATTTCACGGTCACACCTGAACTCGTAATATACGTCAAGCATTCACCAAACTTGAACAGACGAGGATAAAACCAGGACATGAATTTATTTCTTTCGACCCTTTCCCTGCGGAAATGTTATCGAGGGTTTAGTTACAACTGCTGAGAATCGAAGATCAAAGGATATCTAAATTCTTTATATATTTATTTTATTCTTCTTTTTAATTTTATAAACACAAAATTTCAGATTGTTTATATTCTTTTATTTTTTCTTTCTTTTTTAATATAATATTTTATAATAGTGGTAGGGTATATGTGTTACGTTAAGATAATTGAATAATAACCATGAACACTGATTGAAACTATTAAAAAATATTATCTTAATAAAAACCAATCACCAATCATCTAAAATTATTCTACAGTAATATTAAACATGTATAGAGTAACTCAACTTTTACAGTATTAATAATAAAAATCAGATTACATCGATATCAGATATTAAATAAATTAATATATATATCTATTAAACATTGACTCAAAGTATTACAAAAAAAAAATCATACTAACCAACAATATATATATAATCTAAAATTATCATATTCAACGATAGT
Source organism: Polistes canadensis (assembly GCF_001313835.1). Lineage (NCBI taxonomy): Eukaryota > Metazoa > Arthropoda > Insecta > Hymenoptera > Vespidae > Polistes > Polistes canadensis. Next base: position 168,515 of record NW_014569623.1, read on the forward strand.
AATCACTTATATACTTACAGTAACACTACTTATTTATGCTTTTGGTAGAAAAATGTTGCATGAAATATTCATTATTATATTGCCATAGTTCGTGGGAACGTAAAGACGATAATGCGAGAAGAGGAAAGAGAAAAAATTGAGTGAATAATAAAAATAAAAATAAAAGAAAAAGAAAAACGAGAGAAAATGAAATCTTATAAATAACATTTTCTATCGTTAGGCGTGCACGTCTAACAGGCAAAAGGGATTCGCTTGGTAGGTACTCGATCGCACCGCGCTTATGCGTCGTTACCAAGTGCCTCGAGAGTAAAATTAAGTGCATGTCCGCATAATCGCTGAATGTATAATAAAGCGAACCGCGTGCAGTGCTCCGAGGGAGAAGACAAGAGCGGAACGTAACTTACGAAGAGGTACGGTCTTTGCTTTCGAACTACGTGCGGCTCCATTCATCGACAAAACGTAACGGTACCTATCTTCGCATTTGTTTTTTCTATTTTTTCCTTTTTTTTTTGTTTTACGTATTAGTTTTTTAAACACCACCTCTATTAATATGTCTCGGGAAAATATTTAGAATAAACCAAGAAATTTGTTTATATTTTTTAAAAATATTTTTTATGATACAAACAAGTGAATATTAAAAAATATACAAATTTAATTAAAACTTGACAAAATATAATGGTCCTTATTCTTGCATTTATTTTTTTTTAAGTATTATTTTTAAATCACCTATACATGTATCTTATTTACGGAAATATTTGGAATAGATCAAGAAATTTGTTAATATTTTTAAAAAATATTTCTTATAATAAAAACAAGTGAATATTAAAACATATACGAGCCTTACTTTAAAAATTTATTAAGGATTATAAAAGTTACGGTCTAAAATTATTAATTCATATTTCGTTAAATTAAAATGTTATATTCAACGTATTAAATTTCATACTCTAACTACTTAAATTCATATACATATTACCTTGTGAAGTACATAATTCTGTCTTCTTTCTTATTTAAACAGGTCAGCATAGTTATTTCAGGGTTTGGCCAGTCATTGCACTCTGGATCTGTTCACATATCACCTCCAGGATCTTATTGGATAATCACTTCACTTGCACTTTTCACATTTTATAATTCTTGACACTGAATTTTTCTATTTAATAAATATATTCAATATCCGTTATATCACTTTTTTCTTTCTTTTTTTTTCACAACACACGCAAACAAATTAACTTCACTTTTCTTCGCTTTAATTAACGTGCACGGTAAAACAAACCTCTCTTTTTTCTTCCTACGTACATTTAACGTTTAATTTATTATTTATTAACCATACTTGATCCCATAACCTGATAGAATTTATATAGATACCGATAAAGGAAACAAGTTAAGATATAATTGTATGTTTTAACTAGTATATAATTGTAAAGTATAATTACGACACGTTTAGTACGAAGCTGTAACAAAAGCACCAATCAATAATCCACCATAAAATATGAAATAGTACATTCAATATTGATGGTCAATATCGATCGTTGCTTCTAGATGGTATTTGTGTCTAATTGCGATTCACTTACAAATTCGATTACAAACTTCTTACAAATTATAGATTACGATTATCACTAACAAAAAATGTAGCTGTTCAGTATCCGTTAACTGTAATGCATAATTGTTTTCATACTCGTCAGATTTTTTACTAACTTAGATAAATTTAAAAATGATATTAGAAAAGTACTTAATTTATTTCGCGTAAACGTATAACGTATTTTGTTGCTAAATAAATAATATGTATAAATGCATGAGTGTGTGTACTGTTGAAGAATGATATATATATGTACATATACGAAAAATGCATATAAGACGAAATACATTTAACAAAAGTAATTATTAAATATTATTAATAAGTGTATCGTTAAAAAAGAGGATATAAAATATTATGTATAATATTAATAAAAAGATAAACACGAGGTAGAATATTATATTATACATAATACAGGAACACGTCTGAACACCTCTGAACACGTCCGGTGAGAAACTGAGAAGAGAAGAGTAAGGAAAGATTAAACTAATCGTAAAAACCGTTTATCGATCATTCAATGTTTTGTTTATATACGTACGTAGCTTCTCAGACGGGTATTTGTATTTAAATGTTTTCATTTTTATTCTGTTAAGAATCGCTTCGTTGAACTTATAAACACATTGACCTTCGTATTCGTTCGGTAGGTAATTCGATATTCTTCGAGTATACGAAGTAGTTATTATATTCAGTCTTATTCGAACACTCGAGATTGTAAGACCGATGTTAGAAAAGTATTCAATTTATTTCGGGTATACAATACAAATTTTTTGTTACGATGCAAATGAAGTGCATATGTATGCGTGTTTTGTTACGATTCAAGTGAAGTGTATATGTGTCCGTGTTTTATTACGGTGCAAGTGAAGTGTATATGTATAGGTGTTTTGTTACGATGCAAGTGAAGTGCATATGTGTGCATGTTTTGTTACGATGCAAATGAAGTGCATATGTGCGCGAGTGTAAGACAAAATAAATCTGACGGGAATAATTAATGAAGTATTATTAATTAATACATCGTTAAAAAAAAGAGGATCCAAGTTATTGTATCTAACGTAAGTGAGAAGACAAATGAGGTTAAAAAAAGTGTATAATAAGTAAAACAAGGAAAACGCTTTAACACGCTGGTCAGAAACTGAAAAGGATAACGATAGGATGAGGAGGGGGTGAGAAGTGGTTAGGCTAATAAAAAGAATAGTTTTTGGATCGTTGAATGTTTTGTTTTTGTATAAGTCACTTCTAAGCCGGTATTTAGATTCCAACGTTGACGTTTTTATTCGATTACGTTCGAATTCGTATAAGTGTCGGTGAACGAAAAAAAGATGAAGATATAAATGTGTATAGTGCGTAAAAATATATATAATTGTGATATGTAATTGTTTTTCGTATGCTGAAACAGAAGAAAGTATTTTCAGCAGTAACGTTCGGAACGGTGGTCAAGACAACAGCTGACGTGATTCTTTGACAATTCGGTACACAATTTTATGCAGTTTTTATACCCATCTTACAAAAGTAAGTACATACGTTATATTTTAATTAAATATATCAGGTGTGGCCAACTTTATTTTTATATGCGATCAACTGTTTGTCCTAAAAATGTGTCGCGATTTATCTATTTTAATCTGACCATTTATCACATTGAAACATGTGTCTTGTGTACTGATGAGTTACAATTGGGGAAGATTGTATTAAACCACAACAGGATATTTTCTTCATATTTTTTAATAAGATAGTACCAGCACAGATAAGATACAGATTTAAATTTTGTATTTACTTATAGTACAGTAAATAGTAAGTATGCACATCCGCATGTAGCGGAAATCAAATATTTACAGTTCGTTCTAAGCAAAAATAATAATAGAATTTTTAATACTAAATTCAAAGAGTAGGTACATTTCTTAATCGTCCTGTAGACTTTAAATCTGTAAAAGCTAATTTACATAAATATCATATATTGGTTTAAAACAAGATTAGATTTGGTTTTTTAAGGATACTTATCTGGAATTGATGTACGTTTCTTGGGATACTTATCTTAAATTGATGTACATTTCTTTAAATATCTTTCTCAAATTATCTGAATTATAAGATTAAATCATTTAACAAAGTTTTAATATTTATTTTTCTCATCGAAATAGTTTTTATTTAATATTAAATATGTCAGAAATCTCGTTTCATATTTTCTATGACTAAGCAAAAAAAGTCTTTGTATAGACGTGTTGGTCACACCTGGCTTTTCCACAGTTCTGTAGTTTTAAAGTCAATCATTTAATCATGTTTGATTCCACTAAAATGTTACAAAATTGCATCCAATTGGTTGAAATAAAAAATAAGAACATGACCCAATCTCAATTAATTAATTTAAAAGTAAATTCTTTTTAATCATCAACTGAAGTCTCGTTTTATTAAAATATTTAAAAATTGTATGCAACTTTTATAAATTAAATAACATAATACATTTAGTAATCAACAATTTTAATAATTCATTACCATATATAATCCTATTAACAAAATTACAAATTTTATTATAAATATAATAAAAACATAAAACTTAAATAACAAAATCAAATAAAATAACTGATCGAATGATCAACATTATGCTAATAATTCATTCCCACATATAATCCCACTGAGCCTATGTACAAAGAGAATAATCACCGTGTTATAAATGTAGCTACAATATTCACAATGAAAGGACAATTTCTATTGCCACTAGAGAGCGCGTCTAATCGCATGGTCTGATTTTTCAAAAATGAAAAAACCTAACCTTAAATTAGGAAAAAATAGAATAATTGATTATGTTATCACAAAGTCAAGATAAAATAACAATAGCATGAAAAAAATGTTGATAAATCATCCTATATATCTGTAAAAAAATTATGAAATGAAATCAATTTATCTTTAATTCAATTATTATAAAAATAAATAATACTGCATGTAAAATGTAATTGCCAGTTAAATTAGACAGTTAATCGTAAAATCAACAATATAAAATAACCTGTTGAGCTTTACGAAAATTAATCCTAATCCTTTAATTATTCCTTAATTAAATTAAAACTTCGTGATTAAAATCAAAAACATCAAAGAGAACTTATTTGTTTCATTTGTTTATTTATAAAATCATACATACTTAAATCTAAACTTAAGAACACCATCGCCGCCCTCGTGGATAATTATGGTACTTGATATTTAATCATTTTCAACAAAACAAATTCAACAAAAACGCCTAAATCGATCATCCTCCTTGTATAAAACTTCGTTTATAATTCTATTAACACAAAATTACAAAATTTTATTATAAATATAATAAAAACATAAAATATATATAT
>NW_014569623.1:173580-186738 GCF_001313835.1 Polistes canadensis
TATAAAATTTTGTTTATAATCCTATTAACACAAAATTACAAAATAAATATATATATATATACTTCGTTTATAATCCTATTAACACAAAATATTACAAAATTTTATTATAAATATAATAAAAACATAAAATATATATATATTTACAAAAACTGTAGAATATAAATTGAAACGACAGTTGGACCGCGAAGAATGTCGAATATTAGAATTCGGGAGTTTTCGAAGGACAGAGATCGCAACACCTGGAGATGGTTCTTTTGTTTCGGGACTGATTCGAAAGAATCAAAAATAGAGGTTGAGAAGAATGTGAGAGAAAAAGAGACTGAGTGAAAGAGATAAAAAAAATATAGTGAGAGAGAAGTCACGAGTAGCAGCCGACGGAACGATTTATCACCGTCTAGTCGGAGCTGCTCGATTCATCCGGACGCGTTGTTAGAAGAGCGTCATTATTTTAGAATAATCTAAAACCGATGGTGATTAGTGAAGGAGGAGTAGGAGTTTGGGAATTGTAGAAGTGTAGGTGGTGATGATGATGGTAGTGGTGGTGGTAGTGATGGTGTAGGATGAGGAAGAGAAGGTGGAGGAGGATGAGGAGGGGGAGGGGGTTGATGTAAATGTAGATGTGAAAGAGGATGAGTAAGAGTAGAGGATGAGGAGATGATGGTTAGTGTAGTATAGGGGTGGTATGGGGAGGAGGAAACTGCGTCACCTGTGCGATCAGCAGATCCCTCTCTCATTTATATCACGATGACCCTTCCTTCCATCGTTCGTGACTTCACGTATGGGTGCAGCTCGATTTGAACTATCCATCATCTGGTAGACCTATCAGACGACATTGGATCGTTACTCGACTTCCGCTTCAGGAGCAAAGATAATGTTAGTAAAGTGTGTAGGCCTTTACCAACGGCCCAAAGTATCTAATGGTGAAATAACAAACGCTTTGGCGTTTAGAGGAATGATGATCCTGTTAAGTGGTATATATCGGATAGATCAGAATACATTGTTGACCATTATCTTTGTTTGTTCCCTTTTTTCTTTTACGGATAGGATTTTTATTTCTGTCATAACAATTGTGTTTTAAGGGTATTGAGGCTTATTACTGTGATTTGTTTGTTAATATAGAATTTTTTTGTTATTTAGTATTAGATTATATGCCAATTTTTTGGAATAAATAGGGGGACAGAAATTGGGAATGTGTTAAAGGTATTATTCGAATGGAAGAATTTATCTTTTTAAAATATTTTATTCGCACAATGGTTTAGAAATACTACAAAAAATTTTCTATTTTTATCCTGAAAAGTATGCAATAAATTTTCTCAGTGTATTGTTCCCTTCTAAAAAAAATTGTTTTTCTTTTGTTATATAATCGAACACGCTTTGACTTTTTATTTATTTATTTTTTTTTCAATAACATTAGACACACCATATTATTTTACAAATGCCAGTAATACTAATAAAACGTTTTATAAAAATACAGTAGGTATATATACCGGACAATAGGACGTCCTAAAGTTTTTTTAAAAATTACGACACCCTATTAAATATTGTTGACAATGTAGGATTGTAAATTTGTCAGTTCGTTCAATATTTTCGCTAAAGAATAGACTTGGCTAAACCTTACAGACAAAAAATTCATTGTAAGAATTGTTAATAATATAGACAACAAATTCTAATTTCTCAGTCCCTTACGTAACATTTATGGGGAAGAAGAATACTAAAGTTAAGAAATCTTTGGAGATCCCCATAGCTTTTAACTTGAAAAACTTTCATCGAGTAAAAGTTTCTCGAGTAAAGGCAAGGACAACTCTGCAGGTGTTAATAGCATGAAATTTAAGAATATCTTGAAATTTACGAAAACAAAATAGTTGACTTTAGGAATTTTTAGGCACCCCCTCCTATGACTTTTAGTATCTAAAAAGGTTAGCTGTGAAAAAGTTTCTTTTTTACCTAAAGGAAGATAAATTAGTTTAAAAATCCCAATTACACATGAACTTGAAATAATCAATAGAATTTCTAAAATGAATTAAATGCAAATTGACAATTTAAAAAATAATCAGATATCAATTACAATCTTTTCAAATCATTATCAGTAACATTGAACTTAAATAATCATCATTAATACCAATATTAAAAAACTCAACAAAGTTAACTAAATAAACTCTCCAATTAACAAATAACATTTTAAAAACTCGAAAAAATCCTAATACATGAACAAACAAAAAATTCGGATGAGTTATACGAGCAAAGGTTAAAAATCCACTTTGCAGATGTTAGTAATACGAATGGACATCGTGAAATTCGTGGTGGCAGGAGCAAATGGCCGCGGTGGTCCTGGACTCTTCGCGAGATTTCGTCGAGCGATTTATTAGCCATTATCTGAGACAATGCGGCTACCTGGGCGCCAAAGGACGCGCTGAGTTTAAAGCGTGCGACGCCGGTGAACGGTTAAGTTTTAAGGAGTAGGAAGAAGAGGATGAGAATGCAAAAAAAAGAAAAGAAAAACCGAGGAGGTGAAGGTGAAGAAGGAGGAGGAGGAGGAGGAGGAGGAGGAGGAGGAGGATGCACGCACTTGGGGCGATAGAAGAGGATGGACAACAACATTGAAGGGGTAGATGATGCAGTTGGAGAGGAGGTGGCAAGCACATAGGTGGGCCACGCATGAGACTATGCAACGTGCTCCACCTTCTTCACCACCACCACCACCACCACCTCCTTCTTCTCCTTCTCTTCATTCTCCTCCTTCTTCTTCTTAGATTCTCTCTCTCAGTTTCTCTCATTGACGTACTCGAGCAAGAAGGACTATAACGACGAAGGCCAGTTGTAGAAGAAAGAGAAGGAGAGAAAGAAAGAGAGTGAGAGAGTAAGAGAGAGAGAGAGGAGAAGAAGTGGAAGAAAAAGTCGCCTAATTGATGCTTCGTCTTTGTTTTGGTTAATTCCAACATGGTTCGGCCATTAAAACGTCCCGCTGTATCGGCGGGCCCGATCTCCGGTGCGAGATAAATGATGACACCCGCTCCAGGGGTACCATACTTACCACCACCAGACCCCGGACTCTATCGTCCTTCTCGTATCCTCGTCACCACTACAACTTCTCTTTTACCGCGCTAGAACACGCTGCGTTTCCTGTTTAGTTCGAAGGTACCCCGATATAAGGCCTACTCTTTCTCTTTCTTTTTTTATTTTTTATTTTTATTTTTATTTTTATTTTCTTTCATCGTTTCTTTATTTTTTCTTTTTTCTTTTTTTTATTGATACCACATTGTCGTTTCGTCTTCATAAATATACTTTCGTTTTTTATTTGAAATTATGTTCTAGCATTGGCACGAATTTTTTGTGTCAACGTAGTTTTATTGATTATAACGTAATACAACTTCGAGGTTATGTWATACTTYCRARAGTATTTGATTCCAACGAAGTAATTATAATTTAATTTATCGTCTGCAACATATTCCAGATAAAAAGCACATAACTTATAGATTATTTTTTACTCGAATCCGATAAAACAAATAATTTGATTATATAGAATTAATCTTATTGTTGGCATGTAATCAGATGATCCTACACGATTCGATATCAAATGTGAAGATTGTTATTGAGAAAAACTAGTTCGTATGGTCCAATGAAGGTCGTCGTCGTACAGCACAGCAGCCTGTTGTAAGTGTTGGACAAGCCGCGAATAAGGTCAAACGACTTGGAAAGGCTTCGAACGTAGATATCATATCGGAGAGGAGACCCGCTTCGAAGAGAGTGTATAAATTTGTAAAGCCGGGAGCCAGACCACTCAAGCTGGAGTGGCATTAACGGCTGGCAATCGCCACTAAAACACTAAAGTATTAATGTAAAACACATTCTGATAGAGATACCCCCACCTCTGTGTTTCTCTTAACTTCTCTTGGTGTAATACTTTAGGGCTAATGTTGTGTTTCCTTTTTTCCTTTCCTTTCTTTCATTCTTGATCACTTGGTATATACTTTTACTCTTGCTTTCACTACTGGTGTACACGTAATAACTAAGAGAGATCAGCCCCAGAAAAACTCTTTAAAGGAATGCATGAGTTTGCTCGACTCATACCCCTCCCCCACCCCCGCTTTTGAATTAAGCGATAAATCCTGAAAAGTTAAGTTAATGGAATCGATTCGTTCGTGGAAATCCAAGTTACTGAAGAAACTTGATGGTGAACGATGAAAATGCATTAAGCCAGTTTCTCTTCTCTTTCAATGCTGCTTTTATTGATTCTGGTTGTAATAAGGATACTTTTTAATACCTATACTCGGTGTCTTCATTTTAATTACATGGTATTATATTTTTTATTAGATTTTGTATTCATTTGTATTACAATTGTTATGTAAAAAAAAAAACGCTTTTTCAAAATGGAGTTTAATACAATTTGACAATTGTTCTTATATGAAAATTATTGTTTGTAAAGGATTTCAATATTAATCGTTAAAGTTTAACATTTTGTTAATATTTCTTTGAATTTTGATATTTTAAAACGTAAGCATCAAGAAGATTTTATAAGCAATAGATTAATCGATCAATTTCAATTTTGTTATACTTTAATTATTTATTTATTTATTGTAATTCATACATTTGTTCATTTACATGATTAAAATTGTTGCATATTTCGTATTATTACTATACATTGTTGAGCTTGAACTAGCCATACCATTGATGAAATAGTGATTTAAAAGGATTTTAAAGATCATGATAAGTTTAGTGTTAAATAGAATCGTAAATTCTGTAGTTTAAATCGAATTATTCTTAGAAAACATAAAACAATAAAAATACAAACGACGGATGAAAAAAACAGAGATACGTCTTGTGTTAATGCGATCACGAAAATAAAAAAAAATAAAATGGGAGGGGGAAGAAAAAAGGAAAACGTTTAATTAAATTAACGCTTTTAGCGCGAGATTAACGGAGGTGCGAGGAGAGATCAAAGATTCATAATGAGTAGCCGAGTGACCTGTTCTGGAACCCTTTGGGTGGTCCGCCACCTCCGTCGTCGGTCCATTCAAGCTCGTTACCGACTCTGGCGACACATTTTATTGCCAGTTTTCGTCCGGATGATTATTTAGCGCTTTACGAGGGTCCTAGGATGCCGAAAAGTAAAAAGTCAAGTTCGAACACATCCGCCGGCCCTCCGAATTCTCCATTTTCATCGTGTCCTTTTAAAACTGATCGAAGAAATGTCTCCAAGACTTTCTTTCTTTCTTTCTTTCTTTCCTTCCCATCGGATATAATTAGTGGAAGCAATTAAAAAAACTTCGTTTAGGATTATTTATGCAACTCCCTTTTAGATTTGTATAAACCAAAAATAGAATAACCTAAAAATATTTCTATTCTTTCTTCTGTTTTTTTTTTAAATGCAGAAAAATAATACAAAAGGGAGAATTTATTTATTAAATACTATTTAACAGTAATACAATCATGTTTATTCGTATGTTAATTTTTAGATATTTCCTTTTTTCATGAACATAACCTCCAAATCTGAGGAGAATGTTTTTGATGTCGTTAAATTAACGTGATTAACGTTTCCGTCCTAATTTTGATGAAACGAAGAAGAAAGGTTACAAATTTAATAAACCAACGTTAAATTCAGTGACGATGATCAGAATATATACAGTCAGGTAGTGTTCTAAGATAAAAGGACTAGATCCTCGGTAAGATAAAGGAAGGGTAATTAAATCCCAGCTGATTTTATTGGCCCTTACTGGGATCGGAGCACGTTTATGTGGCGTTTTATATCCGAACGAGCAAATTCTAAAGCTACACATTTTGATAGTGCCTCGAGACGAGCATTATAAGTAAATACATCCTAGAATTTTTTTTTACGCTTTATTATCCTCAATTCTTTTTTACATTAAAGCTGCCGTTGAGTATCGTTTAGATGAAACACAACACGTTCACAAAAGATTCTTTTTTATTTTCTTTTCTTTTCTTTCTTTTCTTTCTTCTCTTTTTTTTATACACATGGTCAATAGGAAAGTTCAATTGTTGAGAGAATCTCATCAAAGGAAACATCTTTCCGCGTTTATTCTTTTACAAGGAACACTTAATAGTCTTCTTGGAATAGCTAAAAATACCTAACGACGTATGAAACATCGAACATAAATGAAACCTAATGAATTTTTGGTCACGTTAACACGTACGTATTCTTTTCTTACATTAATAAGACACGATCATCGTGTTAAGCTTGATCAAGAAATCGTTATTCCCATTGGGTATTCTGAGTGAATCACACCTTGTACAAACTTATCTCTTAGAACACAGTGCCTATCTAGAATAGGCTGAGGTTGTTGTTAATAAGTCGTCGGATGAATTCGTAATAATCCATGAATCGTACGCGTGGATCATTAGCGTAACTTCATTATCAAATTAATACTTAATAGGACATAACCTCAAATTCGTTTAATTAATACTACAAACTTATAATTTGTCAAACAAATTGAATTATAATTAATTACGAGATATGATCTTTGAATATTTTACGATGATTTAATTTTTAATATATCAAATTGTTTTTATTTACTATTGTTTTAATTATAATTAATTATATCGATGATAATTAAGAGATAGTTTGGTTAGCAATAATAGAAAGTTACGCCAATGAGATACGTTCTCACGATGCACAGCTTGGGCACGTGGCCCTTCATCCTGTCACGTATAAAAGGGTACATCATAATCAGTTTTTCTTTTTTTTTTTATTTTCTTTAACTCTTTAAGACTTTTCTTTCTTTCAACGTTTCATCCATTGTCATTAGATACAGTATCAGATTCTGGGTAAATCGTTAGGTCTTCTACCGACTCACTGGTCATTGTTGTCGTCATTTTACTTCTATTATAGTACCGACTCATTATGTCATACATAATGATTAGATAGAAATGAATCATTGACGATTTATATACAAATTTTACTCTAAGAATTAAATTTTTTTATTAAATGTGTGTAATTCAAGTACATTATTATATGATTGTTGTTGTAAACAATTAAAATTTGGTTTAATTGTATGTAAATTTAGGAATTGAATGATCGATTTAAAAATTGTTTTAATTTGGAATGATTTATTATTGGGTTAATTGATAAATAATTTTAGAATTTGTTTTATTTTTTATTTTTTGTAATTTTTACTGAAAATTTTTATAGGTGTATGCAGTATAATTATTAGCCAATCTAAGAGTATAGTATAGAAGAATTTGCTTAATATATTTATAGTGTTTTATTATATAAGATAGTTCTTCTTCGAATTTTCAATATAAATTAATAATAAAATTTATTAACGTGTTGTTTATTGATTAAATTGAGAACATAGTATAGTATAGTTGCAATATAGTATTTTATAGTATTGTGGGATGCATTCAATTGTCAGAATCAAAAATAATAATGTTTATTTAAATATTAATAATTATAAATTATGAACCTAATTAATTGACCAAATTTAAAATAGAATAGTATACTATAGTGTTAATTATTTTCCAAATAGAATAGTACAAAAAATAGCTAGATTAATGTTTTGAAAGAAAAAAAATACTCGTTTAACTCGTTTTACATTTAGACATATAACAATAAAAATTCCAAGACATTTTATTAGCGATTCATTATCCAATGAATCTCAATCCATCAAATATAATTTATGTAAATCATTAATGATTAGTATCAAAATCATTCTTACTTAAAAATCAATAAAAATTCTTTCCACACAATTATATCGAAACAATTATAAAAATTCAATTTAATTCTAAACAAAACAAGTAGTACAAATAAAAATAATTCGATTAAAATTGTATCAATATCCAAACCGATTTATCTGATCATTGATCTTTGAAATGACACAAGGAGGTTATTGCATTTTACAGTAGTTAAAGTTTCTTGGAATCAAGAATATATTACAAACCTCTACTACTGAACAGTTCATTACCAAGTAGTAACGGCATAGAAAAATAAAACTTAAAGGGAAGGAAAGAGATCATTGACGTTCAAGAATCATTCATTGGAGGAGGCGCCAGGATTTCTGACTTGTGTTCTAAACAAAACAAAAAAAATATAAAAAAACAAAAGAAAGAAGAAGACAGAAAGTCAAAAGAAAAGGAACAAAAAGGTTCACATAAAAGCAGGTGCTTTCGTTATTTCGACGAATTCGTAATCGAGAATCCTGTCGGCGGTTTTCCGTGGTAAGGAACGAGCCGCGCACATCCACAAGGAATAAAACATTTCTTCCAGGGAGACGATACTTTTTCATCGGACATTTTTGCCGAACGATAACGATCGTCTCGACGGAACTATTCCTTTCTCTCTCTCTCTCTCTCTCTATCTATCTTTCATTCTCTTTTTCTCTTTCTAACTACAACAAGGAGAGTTGTATTGCAACGTAAAAGCATATACGACGAAAGCAGCGTGAAAAAAAGCCTAACTTCCGCCTTTGAAACTTTATCTCTTGAAAGAGACAACCATCTTTCCCATTCTTTCTCTCTCTCTCTCTTTCTGTTTTCTCTTATCAGCTGATCTCATCTTCCAAAGATGGCGACAGACTACTCGTTCGGTTGGTATCTACCCAAAGAGATTCGAAAAACTCTGGCAGGGTAACGTTAAGAAAAGGTTAGGACACGACTACGAAGTGTGGACCAAAAGTTAAACCAAAAAAAAAAAAATAAAAACGAACGGTAAAAAACGAATTCAACGATGGTTTAAAGAAAAGAATGAGAGAAAGGACCTATGAGAGAAAAGAAAAAATAAAAAAAAGAAAAAAGAGAAAACAGATTGTGTAGAAGGAAGAAGAAGAAGAAGAAGTAGTAAAGACAAAAGGAAGAATGAAATAAAATAAGAAACTGTGCGCGGAGTATAAACTCACGCGGCTGCCCTTGATTCATTCAGACCCTTTTTATCTCGAGAATTCGTCCCGGAAAGGATGCTCGATTTCTTGGAAGACGAAGGTCCTCTCTTTCTCTTTTTCTCTTTTTACACTCTTTCTGTACTCCCCTCTTCTTCTTCTTCTTCTTCTTCTTGTTCTTCTTTCTACTTCCACCTTTAGGTTTACTTTTACCTCGTCGTACTATACCTTCACCGAACGAGGTTTAGTCTCTGGACCGTCCTGGATCCTGATAGCAGAAACGAGAGTGGACGGTTACGGACGCATCAATGGGCTCCATTCAAGCCAGTTCTGATCCTATCTGAGAGTGGTTTTCGAAACTCAGACATCGATCTTGGTTCCCCTAATTATTTTCAAGATGGAGATCCCATGATTCCGTTGCTGCTGTTATATTGCGGTCTAGTCCAGTTAGTAACTACCTAAGCTAGTTTTTCATTTATTTTTTTTTTTATCTTTTATCTTTTCCTCGTTCTTTTTTTTTTTTGTACGTTTGCGCGTGCGTGTTTTTCTTTTATATTGGTTTCTTTCTCATTATTGTTCTTTTTTATATGTTCTTGTAATTTTTTTTTCTTTTTTTCTCCTATTGTTTTTTTTGTTTTGTTTAAATTATACTTGTCGTCACAGTCGTCACTTCGGTGAACAACCAGAAACGATTTTTCGAGTCTGTTTATGACCTTGCCTTTTTTAAAGCTTCCTCCTCATCTTGTCCTTACCAGGACGACCTCTCTTTTATCGTTTTTTTTCTTGTATTTCTTTTCTTCTCCTTTTTTTCTACTTTTTTTTATTTTTTATGTTTTTCTTTTCTTTTTGAAGAAGAAGAAGAAGGACGATCGTTACTCGCCGCTAGGACCTTCGTTTTTAATCATCTTAGGTAGCATTGCCTTGTTATTTTTCCTTTTTTTTTTTTCGAGGACTAAAGTACAAATTGCTTTTAAGAAAATGATTTCTTATTTTGTTGTAAATATTTATTCGTATTCAAGTATTATCCATATATATATAAGTGGAAACGCGTGTTAAAATTTAATAATAAATAATATGAAATATTTTAGCGCACATATACTATGTTTAGGTTATTGTTCTTAAAGTTTTAAAATTAAAATGAAAAATGTTGTTATTCAAATATACATATATATTCAATTCGTTTGTTATTTGCCATTAGAAAATAATTAAAATCACGCTTAATCATATTTACGAATTAAATGCGTTATTATTAAAAAAAAAAATCTTTCATATCGTTAGAAAATAATAAAACACACGTATAGAACAATGTGGAAAAACTCGTGAAAAAAAATATGAAATCAAATCCTAAGGTGATTTAATGATAACGTATCGTAGTTATTCTCGTATTATCATCAACACACATAATTGTTGGATGTATATTCATTCGATAGAGTAACAAAAAAAAGAATGTCTCCCATCAACTTTGATTAATATAATAATAAGGATTGGCTGTCTCATCTCGAGGGGGTGTAACAAACTCCAGTTCTCGTCAACTTTGTATTATTCTCAACGTTATTTTAACTCTAACTACTTTGACATTCCTATTTTCAATTAAACGCTAACGAAATATGGCTGCGCACCGACAAAAATGCATGCATTTTTCAATTATCACATTCGTAAGTTGGCGTTGGTCGTTGATAGACCATGCGTCCATCGGTTAGATGGGATTCGTGTCGTCGACAGATCCGATACGTACGACATCCTTTCACCTGGCCGGACCCCCCCTATCCCCTTCACACACACACACACACACATATATATATATACTCTTCGTTTCCACCCGCCATGAACTCGAGCACCGTCTAATTTGATTATCGGACCTTCCGCCATGCTGTTTTGCTGGACGCGACGATGGCAGATAGACGAGCTCGCAAAAACGAATAATAAAAATAAAAAGATAAATTCCTTCCCCTCTATCTACCTTTCATTTTTATTTGTTAGTTATTTTTTGGTTTTTTTTTTTTTTTTATTATTATTCGAGAAAATCACGGGACCGTATTTAACGAGGATAGATTAATTGGAAATGAAAATTTTGCAAACCTGATTGTTTTTAATCCTTTGAGTGCTATGGACGCATATATGCGTTTGGTAAAAGTTGATACGCGTTGTTTTATTAATGTGAATGTAAAATAATGTAATATTTTTGTTGTAACTTGTCAGATAAAAATATTATTGTGAGAAACCAAAAATTGTAATTATTAAATATAATCTATTAATATTAATAATAAACTATTTCATTCGTAGAAAAAAATCTCTTCAGTTAAAAGTATTCAGCACTCATAGGGTTAATTAGATCGATCGATTTTTACTTAAGTCCATTTCAAATGTGTTTACACGAAAACGATTAATTAATTATTCTTCGAGTTTTTATTTCGATTATAATTATATATTCGGATTTTTATGTTAATAATAATTGTAAATGTATTATTTCTTTCTTTATTTTATCTCGAAACTCTTGTTTTCTATGTTTTGTCGTATGTATGATAATATTAAATTGACTATAATGCGCATTTAATTGTAGGAAATTATTGAGTTTTGGTAAAAAAACCGGTTACAGTGTTAAATGATATACGTAAACTGTTCCTCGATGTAATTGTTTATTTTAAATTGTGTTTTATTGATTCCTATTTATAAGAATTTTTATTACTATTACATGGCATTTAATGGCAGACAAGTTTACTGCTAATCAGCATATTGTACGTCCTTTCAAAGTTTATCGAAAGAATTATCCAAACCAGACCACGATCTGTGGACACTTTTTAACCTAAAATAAAATCAAACTTATGTTTTAACAATAAAATTAAAATATAACAAATAATATTAATATTTATTACATGAAAATAAATATTTAAATATTAAGATATTATAAAATTAAGAATTAATACTGCAAAACGAATAAAACATTTTTAATTAAATTACACTTAACAACTATCCCCCCTCCCCCAAATATTATTATCCTTTTTCTCGTGATAAAATGTATCCTACATCCTCAGTTACAACGTTTCAAAAACTAAACATTCAATTATAACACTTACACAAGACGTTAAACATAACAAGATAGTAACATGCACAAAGATAACGTTATTATTACGAATGAAAAGTATTCAAATAATAAATACATATAGAAAAGATAATTTAGCAAATAACAAGATGGAGAACAGACAGACAGACAGACAGACAGACAGAGAGAAAGAGAAAGAAGTAAAAAGCTGAGGAAAGAATCTCAAAGATGATGGAACGTGAGTGTAGTTGTATAGTAGAAGTAGTGGGTTCGAGGGGGTCCATGGGTAAGGTCTATGGTTGTGGGGGCACCTTGGCGGGGGGTGGTGACAGCGGGGCCCGTAGACCGCGGGGGGCCTCGACGTAGAGGAGAACGAGGAATTTAAGCACGAATGGCCACGCAACCAGCAGAGACCCGTCACTTCCACCGAGCACGAGCATCCATTACCTCCTGGTGCCCTGCCAACCACCGCACCGCCACTCGTATCTTATATTAATATATTATTTACCTCGTATCCTGCCCGCTATAACCCGTACCACGCGTACGAAGACGACGACGACGACAAAGACGACGACAAAGACGACGACAAAGACTACGACGAATACGAGGACCATGAGAGAGAAACCAGGAGGAATGAACACACAGTGAAAGAGAGAGAAAGAGAGAGAGAGAGAGAGAGAGAGAGAGAGAGGGAGAGAAGGAATAAGAATGGCCGCAGCATCACGTGCCTCGCATTGTTCTCATTACGGGAGATCGACGATGATCTAGAGCCTCGACCTCTCTCAGTTTTATTTCATACTTTCTATATCTTTCACTATGTTTATTTCTTTTTTTTTTTGTTTTTTTTTTATTTGTATTCTTTTTTTTATTTCTTTTTCTTCGAACAGATCTTTCTCTCTTGGAATCCTTATTCGATCGATGGATCACTCGCCAACTGATTTCCGTATCATATATGTGTGTTTTACTTTTAGAAATCATTCTTTTTATTCGAGTATTAGTAAGGTTATGTTTCATGTCTTTATATATTAATTAGATATTTTATTATATTATATATTATTATTATTATTACATATTATTATTATTACATATTATTATTATTTTTCTAATTATTGAAATATTTCTCGACTAATGTTATAAATATTTAATTTTTAATAATTATCTTATTATATTGTCTAAAAATAATACATACTTGTACTAGTTAATAAGATGGCCGCTGTATCACGTGACTCGCATTATTCTGACCAATGAAATAGGTTATTGATCTTAGTATTTAATATTTGTATGGTAATTAAA
>NW_014569623.1:187333-200142 GCF_001313835.1 Polistes canadensis
ATAAGATGGCCGCTGTATCACGTGACTCGCATTATTCTGACCAATGAAATAGGTTATTGATCTTAGTATTTAATATTTGTATGGTAATTAAATTGGTTTCAAATATAAGAATATATATAGCAGATAAAATTTTTAAATATTTATGATAATTTTTTATAGACACTTTATACTTATATGATTATTATACTATATAAAAATAGTACAATAGTTACACAGTTGAAATGGCTGTTGCATAACGTGTCTTGTATTGTTCTTTGCGGGTGATCATCGATGATCCAGAGCCTTGACCTCTCAGTTTTATTTCAAACTTTCTATCTCTTTCTTTATTGCTTGTTTTGAATCATTTTTTTTTTCTTGGATCATATCTTTCTCTCTTGGAATTCTGGTTCGATCAATGGATCACTCTTGCTAACTGATTTCCATATCATATGTTGTCATTTTATTTCTTTTCTCGTGAGTAATTTTTTATCGAAGTTTTAGTATTTTATGAGCAATGAAATATTTATATGTTATCATATAATTGTTTATGGTAATTATTTTTAATATTACGTATTACTCGCTATATTCGTAGTTATATTTTTACTATGGCGAATATTTCGTAATATATAAAACACATTTTAAAAATGATAGGAATATATAAAAATAATGAAAAAAAAAAATCATACAAACATGCGTCCTATTTGATTTTGCGTTTCAATAATCCTTGACAATTTGTGTTCGTATAAAATGTTCGAAATGATCATCCTCGATTTATATTCAAGTTTGCAATCGTTGCATCATCAAATTTCGTAGTGTGCCAATGTTGAGCATGGGTGTCATTGAATAAATTCACAATTATTTTCAAATAAACTCAATAGTAATAAAAATCTAATTACGCGCTCGTAATTTTAAACGAACAGTCAATAGAAAATATAGTTAAATACTTTTAGTTAAATAATTGAAATGAATGAATTATCGGAGCTTAAGATTTTCTCAAAATGAACAAATTTTTTTATAGAATCATCATTGCAATATCAAATTATATCATCGAAATGAATGAATATATCTGTATAACATTAACATCTAACATCAGAATCTTGTAAAGATCATTCAATCAACATCATCACCATAATATCTAATCGTACCATCGAAAATAATTAATATCTTCATAATCTGACAGCATAATCTCAGGAATATTTTTCTTTATTAATCAAGCTTGTTATTATACCTATTAGAATACTAGATATGATGATGTGTGAGATTGAAATATATATGTTTAATATTTTTATATTAAGATTTTAATCAATCTAATTAACACGCATCATTCACACATATTTCAAATTTGTGAAAAACATTAATAAAGTTTACGAACGCGATGCAATATAATTACGCGTGCAACAAATCTATTGAAAAAATGTACAATATAAAAATCAAGATATTAAAAATGCACCTTATCAAACCAATCCTTAAAACAAATTAAACAAAAACCAGGAGGTATTATTTAAGACATTCAATTTAAACATAATTCACAAGATAGTTCGAACATTGGATAGAAACTATAGTTTCACTTTGCAAATAGAATTACGAACAAATAATCATTGAAACAAATTAAACAAAAATCAACGTATTATTTTAGTCACGGGATTTAAACATAGTTCATAAAACTTGATACAAATTAAATAAAAACCAAAGTATTATTTTAGACAATAAATTTTCAACATAGTTCACAGGATAATTCGAACATAGGATAGAAACTATGGTTTCACTTTGCCAATAGAATTACGAACAAATTGAATAAAAATCAGCGTATTATTTTAGTCACGGGATTTAAACATAGTTCATAAAACAGTTTGAACATGGAATACAAAACAGATAGAAAATATGATTTCACTTTTCCAATAGAATTACGAACTAACTTATTCAATTCAGAATATTATTAACACCACACACACATCTATATATATAAAGAATATTATTAAATTATATTATCACACACACAATAATATATATTCAAAAATATTATCAATTCATAATATTATTAACACCATCTATAAATATATATATAAAGAAAATATAGTATAGAAACTATCAAAAACTTGATAATAATACTATATTACAAGTAGAGTCGTAGAAATAAAAGCTTACCTCCCCTATCTGTCTCTCATTCTCTTATTCCTCTCAGTTTCTCTCTTTTTGTTTCTTTTTTTTTTACTTTTTCATCTCATTGTCAGTGGCGTATCGTGGGTGCTGAGTGTGCGAGAAGCCACACGTTCGTGGTTGGTGGTCGTACGTGTATATGAACGTTACGGTGATACGCCAAGCTTTATGGTATCGCGTACAGAAGTAGGCATGGGGCTACGCTCATGGCATGGCGTATTCATTTCCATGCCAGCCTCGTAAAGCTGACTTAATTTAATGTACCGACCGTACGTTCTCTTTCCCCCCTTTTGCTCTTTACCTTCTCTTCCATTCTCTTATTCTTCTTCGTTCTTTCTTTATTTATTTTTTTTCTTTTCTTTTTTTCTTTACCCCCTTCTGAATACTCTTTTCTATCTCTTTCTCTCTTTCTCTCGTTTGTAAACACACACACACAGAGACACAGACGCAGTCTATATTCTTTTTTCTTTCTTTTTTTTTTCTTTTATTACATCGTTATCACTTTTCCCTCTTTTTTACTTTCTACTACATTATCTACGATAAAATCATATTGCGGAAAAAAGAATTACGCTCTGTTGTGTAATTGGATTAACTTGTTGGTTAATGTCTACACTTTTCTTCTTCTTTTTTTTTTTCATCCACTGAACAGTGAGTTATTTCGAAATGTTTTAATGAGAAATATATTATAATGTTGTTTTATTATTTATAGTATTATAAACAATTATTGTATTAAAATGAATTTTAAAATATTGTATAAGTTATATTATAAATTCAGCATAGAGTTTATAAAAGGTAAAGTAAAAACGATACAAATAACAATAAAACATCTTAAAGGAAATGATTAAGTAATCAAATACAAATCAATACCACGTTCATTTTAAAAAACATCTATCAAAACTATTCAAATATTAACCATCATTATCATTAATCATACGAAAATCAAGTATTTCATTATTAGAAGAAAATTAATTAACTCATATAAAAATAACTATAAATCAAAAGATTTTCAACAGTCAAACCAACAATTATAGAAAAAGTAATATACGTCAATAAAAAAATTGACATAATTTAAAGCACGGCTAAACCTAAACTCTACAATATTACATGACTTACATTACAAATTCAGCACACATTAAAAAATCTAAAACAATACAAATAACAACAAAACATTTCAAAAGAAAATAAGTAATCAATACATCTATCGAAACTATTCAAATATTAACCATTTGAGTACTATGGACGCATATATGCGTCCAACGAAAGCAATCCGCGTGGACTAAGGACGCATATATGCGCTGATCAATTGTTTCGATCTTCCTTGGCTCAAAATTCTTTTCCTTTATTTTATCAAAATAATGAAACATTAACAGAAAAATTATTCCGTCTCCGGTGATTGCAATCGTTAAACAAGTTCCGCATTCAAACGGGTTAACCATCATTATCATCCGTCATTCAAAACAAAGTATTTCAGCATCGGAGATAGAAAATTAATCAAAAATACGAAACAAATCAAGAAGGGGGGAAAAAAAAAAGAAAATCAATAAACTATCTGACCGAAATATCATAAGTTATAGAAAAATTTATATGCGTCAATAAAAAAATTGACGTGATTTACAGCACGTATTAAGAACACATATGATAAAAGTTAAAAAATAAAACAAAAAAAAAAGAGAAAACAAGAAAGACGTGCGATTCCGCAGAGTTAGTGCGGAAGACGTACGCTTTAGCCGCAAGCAAGGCTCGTTGCTCCCCACAGGGAAGCTTGGCATTCTTTTTCCATACTCCTACGCGCTCATGGGGTTGTCCCTAATGTCTAATGAATGGCCCCCAATAAATTCATAAGCCGGCCGAAACATGCTCGCGAGATGCAGAACACGCCGCCGCCGCCGGTCCGACTCGCTAACGCTATACTTTTCTGACCGCATTAAAAGCCGGACCCAAAAGCGCATTTTATATGCCCTCAGATACAAGGGAACCTTTAACTATACGACTTGAAGCAAATTCATAGGCCCTAACAACACCGTATTGCTTCTTTGTAAAAACAATACTTAGAATTTTACGTTTAGTTGTGCTAATGATTTATAAGATAATTGTTTTTGATTTTTTTTGGA
Source organism: Polistes canadensis (assembly GCF_001313835.1). Lineage (NCBI taxonomy): Eukaryota > Metazoa > Arthropoda > Insecta > Hymenoptera > Vespidae > Polistes > Polistes canadensis. The sequence continues at coordinate 191,581 of NW_014569623.1, forward strand.
GGGAATGGTTATTTAATTATATGTTTATTAGTGTTTGTATTTGAGTATTTATGGATTTGTTAATCTTTAGATTTTTGTCTATACTTTTYTGACYGSATTAAAAGCCGGACCCAAAAGCGCATTTTATATGCCCTCAGATACAAGGGAACCTWTAAMTATACRACTTSRAGCAAATTCATAGRYCCTAACAACACCGTAWTGCWTCTTTKTAAAAACAATACTTAGAATTTTACGTTTAGTTGTGCTAATGRTTTATAAGATAATTGTTTTTGATTTTTTTTGGAGGGAATGGTTATTTAATTATATGTTTATTAGTGTTTGTATTTGAGTATTTATGGATTTGTTAATCTTTAGATTTTTGTCTATACTTTTTTGACCGCATTAAAAGCCGGACCCAAAAGCGCATTTTATATGCCCTCAGATACAAGGGAACCTATAAATATACAACTTCGAGCAAATTCATAGATCCTAACAACACCGTAATGCATCTTTTTAAAAACAATACTTAGAATTTTACGTTTAGTTGTGCTAATGGTTTATAAGATAATTGTTTTTGATTTTGGAGGGAGTTGTTATTTGATTATATGTTTAATAGTGTTCGTATTTGAGTATCTAGGGATTTGTTAATGTATAGAATTTTGTCTATATCGGATTAGAATTCGGATCCAAAAGCACATTCTATTTAACCTTTTAATTAAAGTGTATAAGACAATGTTTTTTTTGTGAGGGAATGGTTATATAATTATATGTTTAATAGTGTTCGTATTTGAGTATCTAGGGATTTGTTGATGTATAGAATTTTGTCTATACTTTTCTGACTGGATTAAAAGCTAGACCCAAAAGTGCATTTTATATGCCCTTATAATTAATGTTTATAAGAGTATATTTTGTTTATGAGGAAATGGTTAATTAATTATATGTTTATTAGTGTTTGTATTTGAGTATTTAGGGATTTGTTAATATAATTTTGTCTTTATTATGTTTGATAATGCTTGTATTAGATTGTAGATATTGATTATATGTATTATACATCAATGCTTGCAGATGTCATGTATATATTACTGATTCACTATATGTATATTAATGTTTGCATATGTATTTGAGTATTAAGAGATTTATAGAATGTTGTTTTTATTATATTAAATAGTGCTTGTATTGGATAGTGGATATTGATCGTATGTATTAAACATTAATGCTTGCAGATATTTATATATTATTGATTCACACTATGTGTATATTAATCTTTGCATATGTATTTAAGTATTTAGAGATTTATTAATGTATAGAATTTTATTTTTATTATATTAGATAGAGAGTGTTTGTATTGGATAATGGATATTGATGATAGTTACACCAATACTTGTAGATCTTATTTATATATTTTTGATGAAATTATTTTGAATATATTGCTGATTCACTATGGGTGTATTAATGTTTGCATATGAACACTTATGCAATTATTTAACTGCACAATTTTGTATTTGTTCAATATAGTATTATAAAACATGTTTAATAGTATTAACTGATCATGTTTATACCTTTTACATGAATAGAATTTTTTATTGTAGTGGATAGTTTTAACTAATCATGTATATACCAGTATTTGCACATTTAAAGTAATTACTTATATAATTATAAAAGTATAAAATTGTGTATGTTTTCAATATAATATTGTTTATATGGGTTCGATAGATATTTTTATTATAATTAATTATCTTTTGAATTTGTAATATTTGTATTATTATTTTTATTTAATAATAAACAATGACCAGTTTGAATGACATATTTTTTTTTATAATTAATAACTATTTTAGAATGTATTATAGTCAAGATCTTGATTGTTACCGTCGGATCACTAACTTGATCTAAATTTGACTCTTATATTTGTTATGTTTTATCGTTACTTAATAATAAATTAACATCAGTATTGCAATTTTATAAATTAGTTAACTTATCTAAATTACATTCCTGTAAATTTTATTCTAATTCTTTTGAAGTCTTACAATTTGTATAAAACTATGTGAAAACAAACTTATATTGATTGAACTAATAAGTACTATTAGTGTTTTTATTATTTACTATATAGTTATAAAAATTTTTACAATAATTAATCAAATAAAGCTAACAAGTAATATTCCCATTTTGTTTTCAGAATAATTTTATATTTTAGATATTATTAAATAGGCAATTCCAAAATAGTTGTTTATACATTTCTATATTCATTAAATTTTTCTGTAAAAGAATCTTAACAATTTTATTTTATATTAAGGTAAATCTACTGTTACTCGATACAACAACCAATTTATTTTAATAAGTTCTATTTAAAATTTAAACAACAACATGAAATACAAATAATTTAATTAATATACATATTGAAATTGCAATAGACTGCAATAAAATAATTACTAAACTCAATATATCTTCTTAACAATAAACATTTAATTAATATAAAAATGTATTGATCTATAATTAGTTTTAATATTTAATACCAATAAAATTTGTATTTCAATTTAATTGGTATACAACATATTATAATTTTTATATCTATATACAATTTATATTAAAATGAATTCAACCATAGAAGAAAAATACTTGATGGAAACACTACAAAACGTTGAGGTTTCAACTTTAATAGGAATAACATTGCACACAGAGAACCGTAGAAAGAAGAGCAAGCATGGAATGCTGTAGGCTACCTTTTCCTGAGTCAAAAAACAAAGCAGTTTTGAAAGTCCTGCTTCCACCAGAGAATGCACTTCGTTCAAGTAATGTTATATAGAAAAAAGTATTGAACATGATGGAAGTTAACCTGAATATAAGTAGCCTATAAAACTCAAGTATGAAGAAAGTAGGAACAGTTATCCCGACAACATGGAGAACTTCAATACTGGAGTAGAATAAATTCAGAAACAATTTTTTAGTTCCATATTCTCAGTAATAATTGAAAATCCAATAGGATTCGTTAACAATATCTGAATTTTAACTATTTATTTAATAAATAATAACAAAAAATTGATTCCCATTTTAAAGAAAACCTGATATAAATTATTGTAAAAAAAGTATTATATATATCAAAATTATCAATATTTGTTCAATATTTTTTCTATATACAAATAATTATACTAATACTATATACTAAATAACACAAAAATTCAATATAGTTACACATTAACAATAGAAAAAAATTTAATTATTATTGCTTCTTTTTTTTTCTTTTTAATAATAATAAAAAAATAACACATATAAGAGTTATAAAAGATGAAACTAAAGTTTTCATCGAGTAGTATTCTTATACTAATATGAAGGCCATCCATACTAATATCGAAAGTTAGGTCTTAAATGTCCATTAAATAATACGACGGCTTTTAAAGGTGTTTGGAAAGTCGAGGAGCTTCCTCCACTCAAGGCTCGAACGAGTTCGTTCGTTCGTTCGTTCGTTCATTCGTTCGTTCGTTAGTTCGTTACTCGAACTTCTTCGTTGGTTCGCTTTTACGATGAAACTTCTGCACTTTGTGCATATTAAAACAACGCGACGCGAGGGATAACTCGAAAAGCATGTCGGTGTAAGCAACGTTATTCTCTCTTTCTACTTCAACTCGATTTATTATAGAACATTTTTAACAACTATTTCAATAAATTGTCATTAACCATATAATTTATTTCTATCTCTGTGTGTATGTGTGTGTGTGTGTGTGTGTGTGTGTACCGGTTAGTATAAATTTTAGAACAAAATTTTTAAAGTAATTTAGAAGAATATTTTTCAAGTAGATTTTTATTTTGAGTCCTCGATTAAAATAACTTGTCAATTATTTATATTTTACACACAATTTTACATTCAAATAATTATAAGAAATTTATTTAATTGTAGAATATATATTATCAATTATTTTAATTGAATTCAAGATAATTCAGATGGATTTTTTTGGATAGAATACAATTCTTGTATAAAATTTTGGATATCGGATAAAAATAATTGATCGATGTTATGTTAAAAAATGTTATATTCAGCAAATAAAGAAGGATAGTTGTTTTGTGTAAAACTTGGAATAGTTGTTCAAACATAGCGAAACGTTTCGGTACAAAACGCGTAAAACTTGTTGAAACTTTCCTGAGGGAAAAATAGCGCTTATACCGGGTGTCGAGGCAAGAATATATACGTATGATCGTAATAGTATAACAGTTGTAGTGATAGTAATAGTAGTAGTAGTAGTAGTAGTAGTAGAGTAGTAACGGAAACTGAACAACATCCTTACTGGAGATCATACAAAAGTGACGTAAAAAGTATTCTCAAGTACAGAATAAAGTTTTTTAAGTTGAATCGCATACTTTGACCTTCGTAAGTATTTTTTAAATACATGACTGGATTTTATTTTCAATGTTTTAGAAATTGGTACTAGAATAAATAATTAAAATATATTAAAAGGATATTAATTTATATTCTGCAATAGAATTAATTGTTGTGTTATTATATAATTGAATAAACATTTGAAAATTTATTATAAATAAAATAAATTGTAAAAAAATATATTAACTCATCTAAACTTACGTTAGTTTTTCTAAGTTTTCGAATTAAATAATTAAAAATTTAAATAATGTTAATTTTTATAAAATTGCATTTGCATTTTTAAAATTGTTAACAATGAATTGTTTATAAAAATATAATTTTCAGTATTCTTAATACAATTCGTATTAATTTGACAAACATTTTGTCTCCTTGTGTTAATAAATTATTACACAATTTTTTAATATAATACAGTAACTCAATAAATAACAAACCTAATATTATTTATTATAAATATTACCTTCCTTTACACAATTTTTATAATTCTTAGCAAATGTATGTTGATAATAATGAGAGTATACGAATCGTAAGTAAGAAAAATTGCAAAAAAAAAAAAATAAAACGCATAACTTATATTATTCAAATTATCAAATAAATCAAATAAAATCAAACGATTAAAACGAATCGTAAATTAAAAAAAAAATGTGTAAACAAACAAAAGAAAGAGAAACTATCCCTCATTTTAACTCCACCAATTTAATTACCAACGCATAAATATTTTCAAATACCTCGAAAGAATAATATAAATAATAAAATAAAATTACGAGATAGAACACCAAGTGAAGAGAATAATCGAATATTTTTCAAAGTAATCAAAAAAGGAAAGATTCAATCTGTCGATCGATCGATCGATCGATCTTCGTCGTAATAATCGAAGAAGCACGGGTAAGCAGCAACGAGGGTTAAATTGAAATAAAGATACCAAAACAAAACTATGAAGTTAAAGTTTCTCTATCAGCTGTTATAAAGCAACGAGCACGGATAGAAAACATTACGAGCATTAAGACTTGACAATTTATCGTTATTACCATTGACCAGCATGAATATAAGTTGGACAGGCAACTTATGGGCCCCGTTGAGTTAAATAAAAAAAAAAAACAAAAAAACAAAAAAACAAAATACAAAAGTAAAAAACAGAAGAAAAAAAGGATGAAGTTAAATAAGAAAAGGAAAGAATCAATGATAGAAAATGAAAGAAAGAAAGAAAGAGAGAGAGAGAGATAGATATAAACTGAAGATCATCGGGTGATACTCGTTCGTTGCACATTCGAAGTTGCACTCAACTCACGTTGCACGTTGAACGTCTGACGTTGCATCGACGATCGAACATTAACGCTCGAGTTACGCGTTCTACTATCTACATCGGAATAATTATTGGCTTGCGAAGAGAACCCACTGAGATCCTTCTTCCTTTTTTATTTTTTATTCTTTTTTTTGTTTTTTTTTTTTTTTTAAACATGAACCAACCAACGGGAGAAAGCAACACGCGACAACAACCATCCTTCTCTTTCTCTCTCTCTCTCTCTCTCTTACTCTTACTCTTTTATTATTTGTCTCTTTTTTTTTACCTTTTTTATTTTTGTTTCTTTCTCTGTTCTCGTAGATCGTGATCTACGATTATGCTGAATTCGTATAAGTACTTATCGTTCAACAACGAAGTGTTTTAATGTTAGTTAACACCCTTTCTCTTTTCTAAATATATTTTATAATTGTTTTAGATGCATTTATTGATATCTTTAGAAACATGCAACTAAATGAGAGTTAAAAGGAAAATGATATTCATTTTCTTACATATTTTTATTGTTTTTCTTTTTTGTTTGTGCCTTCATTTTTTTGTTTACCACAGTTTACGTATGGTACATTATTTTTTTACGAGTATATAATATATGTTGTTTTAATTAATAAAAAGTGGATAGAAGGAAAATTCTACATACATTGTATTTGTTTTAGATTCTTCTCTCGTTAGAAGTTTTTTTATTTATTATTATCGTTAATTAATTTGAATGACAATTTGTTTTTTTGTTTTTCTTTTTTTAGGATTATTTTAATGGACTTTTAACATCGTTTTTGTTTTTGATTTCAATGCGATATCTTTGTTTTAGTTTTCTGTAGCTGATATATATTAAAAAAGGTTATTATTGATTAGCATATTAATGATTAATTAATAACAATTAGAAACTATGTAGATTTTCTTTTTTGTTTCTAATAAACACTGATATCAGGGGTTGTTGTACAAGTATTTGCATTTATTGCCATCGTTAGGGGAATGATCATTCACAATATAAATTTACTTTGACAATGTTAATCAAGTTTTTCCTGTTTCATCATTTTTATTACTACATTTCTAACATTTCATATTTTATCTTCGTCATTCTGACGTGATTTTACGTTTACTATTAATTATGAACAGAAAAAAATCGTGTAGAACTTTGCTTTCATTTTGTTTTTTTTTTGTTTTATAATATTAACATAAATTTAATTTATGCACATACAAGCGTTTACGTGTATTACAATCACGAAGAATAATCATTTATTCGTTCTAACAACATTTAGAAAGTTTTTACTTGTTTGTTATCCCTTTAACATATTGTAACATATTTCTTTTCTAACTTAACATGATGTATACATTTTTATTCATTATGATTGATACTTACTTGTATGATTATTTTTTATTAAAAATTGTAAAACAAGTAAACTTCATTTTACAATCGTGAATATAAATGTTATAACCCAATAGAAGCATTGACATCATATACTATTCTTATTAAAATGATTGAAATTAATCACTTAACCAATTTGATAAGATGTCCAATCAGTTGTGACTGATGGAGGGTTGAGGGAAGGGAGGGTAGTTAAGTAATTCCACATATAAAAATAAATCAATAAGACTACTTAACATGTTTTAGTTTGAAGTTTCGTTTCCGAATAAATCTTGTCGCAAAATTATTTTATAAAACTCGTATATATACATTTGAATTATCTATTCGATTATTTATTCAAAAAATAAACATTTTCTTTCGTATACACTTTTGTATTCATTGTTCTTTGCAATATTTACGTTTTGTTTTTAGCCAAATGATTTATTATTCATACGTTTAGTTTGTTTCTATCAGTCGAACTGTAAGGACTGTTTACAACAACCGAAAATACTCGAATACAGTAAAAGTGTTAAAAAGTTTTAAATGGAAACGTAATAACGATTGTTTAATATTAAAAATAATAGTTTTTTTAACTCACGTCGTTAATTGGACGTAAAGGTAATAAAAAAAAATTGTCTTATTTATTAATGCACGTTTAAACTTCAATGATTTAATTGTTTAGGTCACACGTATTGTTTAGAATTTTCGTTTTAAATTTAAACGACGATATGTTACTCTTTTTATTCGACTTATTTTTACGTTTGCAACCCTAAATTATATAAAAAATATATATTATCTTTTCCGATATATAAATGTAATATCTATTTAATATATAAATTCAATTTTTTATCTTATTTATTATATATGTCCTATATAATTGTACATTAGATCGCCTAGCCTAGATACATCCTGTAATTTGTATATATATCAAATCCATTAATTAACAAAAGATGAAAAGCATGTAGCCTATTGTTTGATTACGAACGTTGATTTATTGCTAAATGATATGAACAAGCACTTACATTTACTGCTATCTTTATGATCAATCACGATAAAATTTCACTACTTTTTCTCGACTTATTTTTACGTGTACACCCTGTGTATATTTATAACATGTAGAAATAAATATATATATATATATATATATATTTTTTAATAATATAAAATTATATTTAAATAATGTATATAAATTATCTTTGATAAAAATAAATTATATATTTATTTAATATGTGTACATGTAATAAATAATTATATATTTCAGAAAAATATATATATCTACATGAAATTAAGTTAATAAATCTTTCATTTAATATTTATAGGTTAATCAATAAGACGATCTGATTGTTTAATAAGAAATATATTTCAGTAACCCTTAATAATTTTCCTTAAACATTTTCTCACCAACTCTAATATCGAGTGCATTATTTTGACAATAATACATTTTATTTAATATTGAGCATATCTCATCAACCCTTAACACTTCTATGTCAAGTCAAATTTAATTTTCACAGGGATTCTAACTTCAAATCTATTTCAATAATACATTTCTTACACAACAAACCTTAATATCAAACATATCTC
>NW_014569623.1:201990-204756 GCF_001313835.1 Polistes canadensis
CAAAGGATTAAGGTATATCATTGAAACTTGATTTCGTAAATAAATAAAATAAAGGAACAAAAAAAGAATGGAAGCTTAAAAGAAAGATCAAATCAACCGGGGAAAGTTGAATTCGTCCGAGAAACGATAAAGCGATAAGATTGCGTCGGATGTACGCGAGTTCCATGGTACTCGAATATTTAACATCTGTGTCTCATTGCTCAGAGATTAGGTAGATCGTAACGTCAAGCGCTAATAACATAATGACGCTTTGCACCCTATTTTTGTTATATCCCCTATACGACGAATCGATTGACCATTATATTATTCGGACCATTTGTAGGTATGTCTATAACGTAAACGTGCCATTTGTTCATTATCGTTATTGGAATTGCCCGTGCGTTCTCGAGTGGAATCAAAATACATAGAATATTGAGCGACTGCGATAACTCTCGATATTAATTTTCGCTCTTCGTTCTATTTTTTTTTTTCTTTCTTTCTTTCTTCTACCAAACCCCTCCCCCCCCCGTCCCTGCCACCCATCTCGTCACCCTACTCCTACTCATTTCTTTACTTTTCATTATTTTTCTTTGATTTCTAGTTTTTTTACTATTTTTCTTCTTCGTTATACCGATAAAACAAAAAGAAAATTTTCCAGGGAGTTTTGTAATCTTTTTTTTGTATGTAGTATTTTTTGTTTTCTTAAGAATTATTTATCTTTTGTGTTTCATCGTTGTTTTAAAACTAATTATATATTTTATACATATGTTTACTTTATTTATTTAGGAAACGGAAAATATTTGTATTAATTAATGATTTTTAATTGTTCACGAATGGTAAACGAACTTTTTTGAATGTCGATACTTCGTATTCATCGTATTTATGAAAAATTCGTAACGATTTTAAGAACAATAAACGAATATCTGTAATAATCAATATTCCGGATAACGGTACACACATTGTTATTGTATTTATAATTATTTAATTATAATTATATGTATAAATATTTTATCGTAAATTTATATAGATTATGTTAAGTGTTAAGCTTAAATTTTACTTTTTGTTATTAGATGGTGTCAGTTTCAACATTGTCAAGTTTCGACGGTAAAGTTGTATACATTTTGTAATTTAAACATTACTCAAAAGGATTTAATTTTCATAAGTTAGATTTCTCGACGTCAAAATGATTAATTAATTGATTGAAAGTGAACTGTAATAAAGTGTTGTTCCGACATTTGCTTTTTCTTTACTTCGATCTCAAGAAAACTGCATTCAAAACGCATTGATTATCATTCGAAATATTTTAATTTTGATTCAAGAAACAATAAACGTCCTGGATAGCCAAACAGATTGAAAACTGTTTTTAGAGTTGCCGAAAACGTTAAATGTTTCTTCAATGGCCGTTTCAGAATGATTGTACCAATGTAAAAGTACGAATTAAATGTATATATTCAAATGTAAAACAATTATATTATCCCCGATATATAAATCGCATATATCTATTTAATATATAAATATAATATAATTTTATAATAAATAATACATATATATATATTTCTACAAAAGATTTTTGTCATAGAAAATATTCATAACGAAAATAATTACCGATGTAACCGAAAAAGAAAAAAACCACATCAAATACTTAATCCTGATGCTCTAATTAAAATGCAAACAAATTCTACAGATAAAAAAAAAAAACAAAAAAAAAAAATAACAAATAATTAACACGAAACAAAACATTCGTATCCCGAAACCATTAATTTCACAGAATACTCTTACTAACAAATCATTTAAAAGATAGCAATCGAATAAGTAAAAGTATTCTTGTAACGTATCAGATTCTTGCATGCATTCACGGAATTACAATATCTCCGAGTTCATTTACAATTTGTTATTCCGTATAATATGTATCTAAATACACGATTAAGTTTCCGTGTGAAAAAAAAAAAAAAATAATGGAGAAATATAGTCAAACAAAAAATATGTATAAAGGAATGACGTTTCGCTACTCATTAACGCTATATATACATATACACACATATATATATATCTACATAATATCGTTTAAATCTCTAACGAATAATCTGTACGTGTGCTCAGTTGTAATTTATCGACGATAAGGCGACATCGAGACAGGTGGCTGTGTACCGCTAAAAGCATAATGGCCGCTTTGGCATTTACTAGCGCTTCAAATGGCAACGCGAGAACGTTTGCCCACCCCCACATTTTTAAACATACATATATTCATATTTATTTAAGTGTATTAATACACAATACGCGAAAACAACCTACACTATCACCCAAAAGTTACCCTATCTTTACCTTAACTAACCTAAAAATTAGAATATTTGTCTGACAAAATGTGAACATCTTTAGAATAAATGGGATAGATTTATTCGTTAACAAATTTTTACGAATACTATATCTTTTACATTGTAGATTTATTTTTGATTATCACGGTACGAGTAATTTTTTCTTCGTATTATCATTTCAATGAAAATAATAAAACAAGGCCGCCATTATTTTTTTCTCAACGACAGCCTGACATCTTTCGGACATATTGGTAATTAACTTTTCGGTCTAATTGAATATTTTGTTACCAAAGTTTGTTCCGAATTATTGCTATAATGAACATTTACGGGGATAAGAAAGTTCTTAGAATCTTTTAAAATTTAACTTAGTTTGTTAATATTTAATATATATATATATATTATATAATAATGATAGATCGATTTAAAATTAATCGATCTATTTGATTTTTATGTAAATTTATGCAGGATTATAAAC
>NW_014569623.1:205062-216375 GCF_001313835.1 Polistes canadensis
AAACGATATTATGTAGATATATATATATGTGTGTGTGTGTGTGTGAATAATATATTATATATAATATATATAATATATATTTAATACAAATATATTATATATATATATTTTTTTTTTTTATTTGAATTTTTGTTCATACTTTTTTATTTATTTTGATTGACCCAACGTATGGGGAGCAACAAAAAAAAGGAAAAGATATTCTCGCGTGTTTCTTGATACTTTTTACCGAAGGTTCGACAAAGTGTAGAATATCGATCTTCCTTCTTTCCGACGGTAGAAATTTAATAAGCTTATCAAGAGATAAAGAATAAAGAAAGTTATTCATATAGAAATTTAAATATAAAATTTGATGTTAAATAAATTAAAGATAATTAGGATAATTGAAAGCTATACGGAAATCTTTTCAATTGATTAGAAATTTGTGTAAGCACGGTAAAGTGTTAATCATGATTATTGTAGATTTTATTTTGAAAAATAATACTAAATCATAAAACTATTTTACACATTGTACAATTATCAATTATAATTACTAACTTATATAGTTTTCTTTTTAAAAATATTAATAATCTTTACTATTATATAAATCATTAAATTTGATTATTGTTAAACAAAATCGTAAAAAAATAACGGGAATATAAATCTATCGTAATACTTGATAAAAATGAAGCTACAGTTTTGTTTTTGATATAAAAATGTTCAAATTAAATTTAATCAATTTTAAATAAATTAGGGATGCACTAGATTTCTGCATAACTTAACTCATTATTGCTAATATAATTATTCAATTAAATTTCTTTTCGACATTTCATTCAAATATAAATAAACAATAAAAGCACAAAAAAATGGAATATAAAAGATCTCAACAATCGAATCGAAATCCAACTACGTAGAGACTAAAGAAATTGATTACAGTAAAACAATAAAAATTACGAATAAATATTAATTATTGTAAACATTGTAATCGTGCTGCTAACATTTCCCAAATTTTTATTAACATTTAAATCAGTTAACGAAAAGAACATACCAAGATATCACCAAGTTAATCATAAACAAACTTTGTTTCTCTCACCAAAGAAACAAATTAGAATAAAATAATACAAATTACACATACAAAACATTTGTTCCAATCGCTGCACACGTACATTTAAAACCCAAACACTTTCTGTAAACAATTGAACACACAAAAAACCAGCATAAAAGATGTCACCAAACGATTCAGAATGAAACCTCGTAAATACAACAAATAAATAATAGCGAAACAATCAAAATCCTTTGTTTTACAATAATCTATACACTTCATTCCTACATTTAAATAAATAAACAATATTTAAATAACAAAAAAACACACACTAAACGAATCCAAATTCAATTATATCAATTAAAAATAAAAAATCAAATCACACAAGACATACAATTCGTTTGCTATGAACACTGTTTTCTCGTATTTAAAAAAAAAGGCGGGTAGTTCGAGCAAGTTTTAGATGGCAGCACCGTACTGCACAACGTTGAATTAAAAAGAATCTAAAAAATAAAAAGAAAAATAAAGAAGGAGACACATGAGTGGTTCGAACAAACTATAAAAAAAAAAAACAAGAAAATCTAGAGGAGGGATTTAAGAACAAAAAAAAAAGAACAAGAAGAAGAGAAGAAGGGGTTATGTTAGATAGATGGAAAGGAAGAATGAAAGAGTAGGGAGATCAAGTAAAAGAGCCATCGTAGTTCTATTCTCGTGAACGGTATAAACAAGAAGGAACTTAAGACAAAAGTGGAGGTGGAGATGAAGAAGAAGAAGAAGAAGAAGTGGTGGAGGTGAACGTAGAAGGTTTAGGTGAATAAGTGTTGGTTTAATTTAATCTATGGTGGTAGAGTAAGAAAGAAAGATAGAGAGTAGGGTGGTCCGATGAAAGTCCAGTTTGCACCTCCCCAAGAAGAAGGGTGGGTGGGGGGTGGTAAGGTGGTAGGAGGAGATGACTTGGGCAGGTTAATGATTCCAATGGGGGAAAATAATGAAACATGAACACAGGTATCGGAAAGGGGCGTTACTTTAGTTGGAACGTTCTCTTCTGGTTAAGACAGAGAAGAAGAAGAAGATGAAAAATAAGAATAAAAATGAGAATGGGGTGTGTGTCCTTTTCCTTCCTACGCATTCGTTTGATATAAGGATCAGGATATAAGGCGTTTCGTATTTAACAGGCTGGCCAAGGTAAAAGTGGGGAGTCACTAATGAGGATTACGACAAAACGAAAAGTTTTGATAGATGTTGTTGAGAGTGAATCAGAGAATAAGAGAAAGAGAGAGAGATGAACGTTCAGTGAAGGAGGCTGTACCTCTGTAGCTGGAATCATCAACTCGGATTGGTTCGTAGGACCGAGCTACGCTCTAACCTGGTTGGACGAACGGACCCCGTACGGTATACCAGGTGAGAAAAACTCACCTGCGAGAAACCATGCCTCCGTTACTGGGAGTGGTGAAAGCATCATGGGGGTTGCCAACTACTTCCCTTTTTTCTTTTTCTTTTACTTTCTTTTTTTTTTTATCTTTTTATCTTTTTCTTCACCTATCTATATCTCAGGCTTTATCTTTCTTCCTTGTCGCCAGTGTGTATGAATTTAATCAAAAATTGAGAATTTGTTTTAGCGCACGCGTTTCTTAGAAAATTTTCATTTTTATTGAATGCCGTTTATTATGGTCTTTCCTTTTTTGTTTGTTTTTTTTTTTTTTTTAAATTCGTTAAACTATTTTTAGAAGAGTTTGTTGCAAATTTTCGGTCACGCGTATTTTTTTTAGAAAATAATTATTCGTTATCGTATCGTGTGTTGATCGATAAATTATTTTGAAATTCGTTTGATATAAAACAGTGACGATGGTATAATCCGACAAAAAAAAGAAACACGTAGTCTTAATATTCCGACAGGAGGTTATTTGATAAAATTTCAAATAATTAAATTGTTCAAACGAGAGATCGTATGGAAATTCACTCGAATTAAATGAAACGATACTTTTATCATATTGTACATCAATATAATCGCACGTTGAATTTCATTAACACACGTGTACGACAATATAATAGGATTATCACGATTTTGTGTTTTATTTTAATGAATTGATGAAAATATATAGTACTCATAAATATGTTTCGTAAAAACTTTTCACGAAAGATAATTGTATTATTACAAACTTATTCATATAACATATTATTTCACATTTTCAACAATACTTTCGCGTACGAGATCGTTTACTTTATTTATTATTTATTTTTATTTTTTTCTTTTTATTTATTATATAAAAAGTAAAAAGAAAATATAAAAAAAGAAATCGTAGGAATAACAATAGCGTAACAAAAATGAGATAGAAATGTTTCTGGATGTTTCCACTAACTTCTCTACTTATTTATTCGTAAGTATTACACTTTGTGGATAATGTGCACGCATGCTTGATTATTACGGGACGATAGAAAATGGTACGTTTGAAAAAAAAAATATATATATATATATAAATATATATATATGTATATATAAAAGTACGATGAATACTGATCGCGTGAGTTTAAGCATACGTATTTATGTAGCAGATACTTACGTTGTATGTTGTACGTAGATAGTACAGGAATCGCGTGCGAATGGTCCAACTATGCGAATCGAGCTTGCCTGTTTGCATCAAAGGACTTTCGAACTCTTACAAAGATGAACTACTTCGATATACAACTTACGATATTGGCTTTGCGGTACTTTAAGAAACTCTTGCTTGTTTACTTTTTTTTCTTTTTTAGTTGGAAACACGAAGTAAGATACGGAACTTAACTATGTATTAAGAATATTGTAACATGATAGAGAAAGAAAGATAGATAAATCGTATTATTTTTAAATAATATTTTTCATAGTTATTGCTGTTGATTTATTATAAACGATAATTGGGTTCTAATATAAATTTGAACGATTTGATTTAATACAATTTGACGGATAAACGAATAATTTGAATATTGTGTGTGTTAAATATTGATTTAGAATATTTTTTCATTAGTTTTATTGATATATATTCATGAATCAGAATTTTGTATGAATAATTTAGAAGATTTTGTTTAAAATCAAATTTATGGTGTATGGTGTATGGTATTTTAACGAATTTTAAGATTATTTTTATTATTTTGATATTTTTAATAATTTTTTATATAACGATGAATAAATCTTAACTAAAAATTAGTTTCTAATAAAATGACATAATTTTGTACGTATTAGATAGATGTCACCGACGTTTACAATATCTCATTTTATTTCAACGACTATTATATTTTAAATGTACTCAACCATTAGATATTACGATACGTAAGCAACAATATTGCATTCATGCAATATTTAATTCAATCGATAAAAAAAACAAAACGTTATCACGATACGAACAACACATAACACGTACAATTTCTCGATCGGAAATGTTCGAAATCTCATCTAAAGAAAAAAAAAAAATTAAATAAAGCAAGTAACGTATTAAAAAAAAAAAAGAAAAAGAAAACCAACAAATGAGAAATAAAAGTAAGTGTAAATCCTGTAACATGTTATCGATTAAACCTTATCGATACTTCGAGACAAAGCTAACTCGTCATTAATCGATACTCCATTTTATTTATTTATTTTTTTATAAATATTTCACTGAAAAAAACAAAAAAAATTGATAGAAAACAATTATATAATAAAATAAACAAATGTTGTATGTACCAAAGTGTATTATATAATATTAATACTCTTTCATTAATTAATTAATTTATTTATTTATCTTTTATTTATATTATTTTAAAAGAAAAGAATTAATATATAGGAACAAGATTATTAAACAAATAAAACAATTATAGATACTTTAAAATACAATAATTATTAATTTATTTATTTCTATATAATTAATACTTTCATTAATTAATGAATTTTATCTGTGTGTGTTAATTATATTATTTTAAGAGAAAAGAATTAATAGGAAGAAGATTATTAAACAAATAAAACAATTATATAAATACTTCAAGATACAATAATTCTTAATTTATTGATTTCTATATAATTTCTTTTTATCATTCCAATTTCAAATAAATAATACATCCAAAATAAAAAAAAAAATAAAAAATGAAAGAAAAATCTATACGCAAAAAGAAAAGTAAAAAATCATCATTTAATAAATATTTCATTTCATTTATTTATTCATGTTTCTCTTCTTATTCTGATTATTATTCTGATCGACAAAAGAAAAAAATAATAAACATTTAATTGAAACAAAAAAAAAAAAACAAATAAGGAAAACTAAAAAATGAAATAGAAATAATATAAGATGTAGTATAGTTATACACGGTTCTCACTTTGAACGATTTATCTTCAGATAAGAAAAGTAGTTCCAGGTAAAATGAGATTATCTTTTTCTCTTTCTTTCTCTCTCTCTCTCTCTCTCTCTCTCTCTCTCTTTCGAAATGCTTGTAATGTCCCTTCGAGTTCGTTTTAAATCTTATAGTATACCCTTTATGGAGAAGAGACCTACCTGTTCGAGAAACACTAACAACCATAAGCGTTAATCGTAATCTTATAAAAATCAACTTCCTACGTAATCATTTATCGTTATGATTCGAATCGATAATCTTTAACTGATCAACCAATGAATGTATATATATATATATATATTTATATACTTTTCCCTTTCTCATTAAAGAACGAAATCAATATCATTAATTTCATTTTCAAGCTTGTTATCGTTTTACGTATATTATATATTCGAATGATATTTTGAAACATTATCTAAATGATTATTCTCGTGAAGTTAAATGAAAATCTTATTCAATATATTAACTTCAACGATTTTGTTTCTTTTTTCTTCTTTTTATTTTTTTTCTCATTGGAACGATCTTTTTTAATGAAGAAATACGAGTATTCGAGAATAACTCTAATTATTTACTTGTTCAAGTTTCTTCGTAAGGATTAAATTAATGATACCGATTTATGCGAAACGATATTTGATTTACGTTAGTTGATAAGATGAATAATTATCTCCTCAAGGAGAAAGAAAGAATTCTTTTTACTGTTTTGGATATTTTGTACGAAGGAATATTGTAAAACGTTGTTACAGTTTTACTGAAAAGTTTCTTTTATAAGCTTGTAATTTATTTCTGAATTGTAATAGTTTTCTTATCTTTTTATTTATTTTTTTTTTGTGGTTTAGTATATTCTTTCATTTTTATTTGAAGTCTAATTAGAGTGTGATAATTTTTTGACAATCGATTCTATTGTACGTTTTATCTAAGAAACGATTGGAACTTAAATGTATTTCACTTTTGTGTATTCGTATTTATAAAAAAATTAGAAATATTTTTATAATTTGTGTAACATTCTGTTTTGTAATAGATATTTGTTATAAAATCATATTTTATAAAACAATTCCAGCGTTTTGTAATATTTTTATATATATATTTAGTATATAATAAATATATACAGGGTGTCCCATATAACTCTAGCCACGACTTTTCAAGTATTTGCGATAACCTGACAAACAATATTTTAAACAAAAGTTGATCTGTTTTTGATTGATTAATACATTGCAATAAAAAAAAGATCGAAAAAAATTTTTGTTTCAATGTTTTTTAAGGCTACCTTAATTTTTTTAAATAGCACTTAATATTTTTGACTTAACAGTATTATAGCCCATATAAATAAGAACTGAACAATGTAATATACTTTGACCTTTGGATGATTTTCTACAAGAAACCATTAAACTGCGATTTGCTCCCGTGAAAATACTTTTAATATTTTTTATATTTATAGCAAGTGCATTTTAATGCTTTTTATATTAAATGAAAGACCACTTTTTTATCTAAGCGTAGCATACTTTGTCGAGTTATAAATCGATCTGCAAAAGTTCATAAAATGTCAGAGAATGCAATGCTGTAAATTTGCAACTTCTTTAAAAAGTTTTGGTAATTATATTTTATACTTAAAGCAAGCGGATCTTAATGATTTTTATATTAAATTAAAGTGCACTCTTTTCTCTACACGTAGAGTTTCTTTTCGAGTAATAAATTGATTTGCAAAGGTTTATAAAATGTCAGAGAATACAATGCTGTAAATTGTGCATCTTTGCAATTTCTTTGAAAAGTTTCGGTAAATATTTTTTATATTTTTAACAAATGGATCTTAATAATTTTTATATTAAATTAAAGTGCACTCTTTTGTCTACGCGCAGAATACCATATCGAGTAATAAATCAATCTGAAAAGATTCATAAAATGGTAAAGAATGCGATGCTGCAATTTTTTCCTACTTTGCCATTTCTTTGAAAAGTTTCGGCAAATATTTTTTATACTTAAAGCTAGCGAATCTTAATGATTTTCATATTAAATTAAAGTGCACTCTTTTGTCTAAACGTAGAATACAAATTTGAGTTATAAATCATTTTGCAAAGGTTCGAAAAATGGCAAAGAAAAATTAGCGGACTAGGCATTGTTCACATTGCCTAAGGCCAGGCATTGTTAGCATTGCCGGGGGAGGTTTGGAACCTAGGCCGGTAATGTTAACAATGCCTGGTTTTAGGCAATGTGAACAATGCCTGATCCGCTAATTTTTCTTTGCCATTTTTTGAACCTTTGCAGATTGWTTTATAACKCRAAWWKRTAYTCWACGTGTAGAYAAAAGAGTGYACTTTAATTTAATATAAAAATCATTAAAATCTATTCACTTTTAGTATAAAAAATATTTACTGAAACTTTTTAAAGAAATGGCAAAGTAGGAAAAATTTGCAGCATTGCATTCTCTGACATTTTCTAAACCTTTGCAAATAAATTTATAGCTCAAAAAGTTATTTTACGCGTAGACAAAAGAGTGTACTTTAATTTAATATAAAAATCATACAAATCCATTTGCTAAAAGTATAAAAAATATTTACCAAAACTTTTCAAAGAAATTGCAAAAATGCACAATTTACAGCATTGCATTCTCTGACATTTTATGAACCTTTGCCGATTTATTTACAACTCGGAAAGGTATTCCACGCATAGACAAAAGAGTATGCTTTAATTTAATATAAGAGTCATAAAAATCTATTCACTTTTAGTATAAAAAATATTTACCAAAACTTTTCAAAGAAATTGCAAAAATGCACAATTTACAGCATTGCATTCTCTGACATTTTTTGAACCTTTAAACATTTATTTATTACTCGAAAAGGTATTTTGCGCGTAAACAAAAAAGTGTACTTTAATTTAATATAAGATTTATTAAAATTCGCTTGCTAAAAGTACAACAAATATTTGCCCGAACTTTTCAAAAAAATTGCAAAGATGCACATTTTGCAGCATTGCATAGATTTAAACCCATGTCCCCATGAACTTATACTCTTGTTCCGAGTACCATAATCTGGTTGTTATATAATTACAATTATTTATGTTATAATTGTTGTTAAAGCATATTTTAAAATATTTTTATGACATACTATTTTTAAAAGTTTAGAATACATCGAACATATAAATATTTTTAATTTATTCTTGTGATAGTAAAATAAATATTTTACTTGAGATATGTTTAAGTATAACAATGTTCTGTATCTTTTCAACAAAAATTTCATTTCAAAATATATTAAATAAGAAACGTTTCCAACCTATAATCTTTCATTCGTATGAATTCCATTAAAGTAATGAAAAAGAAAGAAAACGGAAAAAAATTATAGAAAGAATTGTATTTCTCAATTTCATACTGTAATAATAACACGCATCAGTTGCGTGTAGAAACAGAAGTATATGTATTCTTGATCGATCAATAACCTGTTAATATAGCACGTAAAAGAGAAATATAAGGAATATTTCAAGCCTATCATCTTTCTTCAATGAATTCCATTAAAAAGAGAAAAAATAAAATGACGATAATAATGACTCGCGATACTTCACAATTTTATACTTCAATAATAACTCAAATTACTCGAGTAAATTGCGAACACGAGCATATGTGTTTTTGATCGATCAATAATATGTATCAAGCAATCAAATATAACGAGTAAAAGACAAAACAGAACAAGAACATAAAGGATACAAGGAACATTTTATGCATATCGTTTTTCTTTCAGATAAAACCCATTAAGAAGAAAACGAGAAAGAGAGATAATGTAAAAAAAAAAAAAGAAAAGAGAAGATAAAAATTATTATAATAACAATTTGTAAAATTGTATACTTCAATAATTACATATATTCATATGCAAACATAATCGTATTCGTGATCGTTCAATTATATGTTTATAACAACCAATCAAATACAACAAAGAAAACAAATATATTCATGATTATCGTTTCGTATGAATTTCATTATGAAAATAACGAAAGAGAGAGAGAAAGTATTATAATAACAACACACTTGCTTAATTTAATATTATAATAATTTCAGAAATTATTCACATGTACTAAAATGAATGTATGTATTTATGACGAATCAATAATTTTTTAATATCAAGGTATCTCAAATATAACAACTTTATAAAATAAAGAAAAGAATAATAAAAAAAAAATTATGATTAACTAGAATAATTTTTTATACTTCAATAATTATATAAGTTACTTGACATATTTAAATATGGGTATACTCATGATCGATAAACATCAAACGATTAAATATAACAATATAAAAAAAAAGTAAAAAATATTGTAACCAAAATATGTGACAAGACAGAGAGAAAGTATTATAATACAAACTTTTATTATTGGATGATCACAATAATTACGAGTACACTCATGATCGGTCATCATCGAACGATTAAGTATAATAAATGAAAGAAAAAAAATTCATGAGAATACTAACAACATTTCTACCGAAATTTTGTGTATACCTATAAACAAAAGTCAAAAAATTAGTTGCAAAAAAATAATTAAACTTAGAATGTAATTTTATTTATATGTTGTAAATTTTATTATATTATGTAAATAATATAATAAATAAAATAATAAAGTAAGTTTTATTTATATTATGTAAATAATTAAAATCAAAATTTGATAAATATCATTTAGACATTGTTTGATAAAATTAATGTTAAGATATATATCTCAAACCAATCATCTTTATTTAATAAAATCCACCAAATAAAAACAAACAAACAACCCGAACAATTCTATACTCAAACAATTACAAAAACTAAACCATCATAAGTTACAAACACGAGTATACCTGATCGATCAATAATATCTTAATATCGAACAACCCAATGTATCAAGCATAAACCAACAAAACAAACAAACAAAATACACCTAAAAAGAAAACCAAAAGCCAAAAAAGGGGAGGAAAAAAAAAGTTGAAGAAATATTTCCAACCTATCGTCTTTCATCTCAACCGAATTCCAACGAGAAATATAAAAAGTAAGAGAAAAAAGAAAAATAAACACACAAAAAAAAAAAGAAAAAAAGAGTGAGAGAGAGAGAGAGAGAGAGAGAGACGAAGATAAAGAAGTTAACTAAGTCTATCTTTTTCCATCTTGCAATAGTTATGGTGACTCGATCGACTTTCCAATGAGAGTTGAGATCGACCATCGAGCAAAGAACGGCGGCTTCTTTAGATCATTCATGGGGGTTGACTTGTTTGGAACAAAGGAGGAGACTGGACGAACACTAAAGAAAGGGACACGGCCATTGGGAGATGGGGAGAGAGGGTTGGAAATCTCACGCTTCGTTTAATTAATGAACGTCGGCACTGTGTGTTTCACTGTTCTCTTTGGGAACCCTCAAGCCGACTTCGATCTATGCATCTTCTATCTCAAACACACACATACACACATACACACATATATACAGACTCATTCGCTCACTGTCTTTTTCTTTTCTTTATGTCTGTCTGTCTGTCTGTCTGTCTATCTCTGTCTATCTCTGTCTTTCTTTAGATCCACTCACGGTTAACCGCATCTAACTCATTCAAACACACTAACACACACAGTTGTACGTTTACACTTATACAATAATACTCGAATATCCACACATAAAATTTCTTCTATGTTTATGGGTCTTTTTAAGGGGATGGGGATAACGCGAAGTGCGCCCGCGCACAATTCTAAGGACAACATTTTCTACCGTGGCAACGTAAAGTATATAGAATCTTTCATGTTGCCGCTTAAGATGGAAAGAGAGAGAGAGAGAGAGAGGGGGAAATAGTTGGGAACTCTAGCTAAACATCCTATTACGTCTTCCATGTGCATCGATCATGGCGCCGAGTTATAGAAAGGTAAAAGAATCCTCCACACTATTCGTAATATATATAATATATATATAATATATATAATATATATAATATATAATAATAATATAATATAATATAATATATATAT
>NW_014569623.1:217410-222306 GCF_001313835.1 Polistes canadensis
AAAAAATAAATCTATATATTCTTCCAACTAAAGAAAATTATTATAATAATATTTAGAAATATATCATATAAGTAATAATTGTAGAATCTCCACGAACTTATCGGTCAATCAAATTGTGCGTGTATAACTTCTTTTATCATTTATAAGTGTGGAACTAAAAATATAATAATAATTAAAAATATATAGATATATAATTTTATATATGGATTTCTAGTAAACCAAAAAATGTTTTAGCTTTACAATTTTTAATATCATATAATGTGGTTGTTGGATTGAGAGAAGTTTGCAATTTTTAAGGCTCAGAAGTTATCAGTTAGAGGTGTACTTCTATAAAAGAAAAAAAAATGGTCTTCACTCGTTTTATTTTCGGGCGAATGCTCTGTCCATCTGAGCGACCTAAGAACAACTTTTATTCCAAATTATCGAACAATCCAATTTTAGTCGAAGAACTTCATCATATGTATTTAACAGAATATTAAACRAACTTGCAGTTACACATTAAACAATTTGTTATAAATGCATAAGCAATTAACGAAATTATGTTTCTCATACATACGATGAAGTTCTTTCTAAAATTTAACTATTAATAATTCGGAACTAAATTGTCTAGACTGGGACTCGAACCCAGGACCTTCCGCTTTCCGAACAAACGCTCTACTACCTGAGCTATGAAGACATATTTACAAACAATGTATAATAACCTATATAATATGATTTATTAGATTTTCCAATGAATCAATATCATTTTTATTATATTTTTAGTAGTAATTAGTATTACATAAAATACTATAATATTTATTAATATATATATACACACATATTAGATTATATATTAGATTAAATATATTAGATATATTATAGATTTAATGATATTATCTTTTTTTTTTTTTTAGTAAAATTTTATTATTATTTTATATCGTTTTGTTGTTTTACTAATACGTATCTTGTAGTTTTCAAATTTGTTTATCAGAAATATCAAGTATGAATAATCACACACATAACCTGAATAATACATGTGATTTATTTTTATTTTACAAAACTTTTAAGTAAAATCATATAAATAAAAGTTGAGAAATAATCATTACAATAAAATAATTGTTAATATTTTCCAAACATTCTAATAACGTTGCATTGTTAATAGTTAGCATCAAATTCGAGTAGAATTAATAAAACAAATCTCTCGATTGTAATTATATATATATAAATAAAAAATTA
Source organism: Polistes canadensis (assembly GCF_001313835.1). Lineage (NCBI taxonomy): Eukaryota > Metazoa > Arthropoda > Insecta > Hymenoptera > Vespidae > Polistes > Polistes canadensis. The sequence continues at coordinate 218,626 of NW_014569623.1, forward strand.
ACACAATAAGAGATAAGATATATATTTGAAGAAAGTATCTCTCAAATTTGAATGAAAATATATAATTCAAACAAATATAATCATTTCTGATTTCACTTTAAGTTAATCCCAAAATAAAGGTAAAAAATTGTTTCCAAATAAAATATCGAGTTTAAAATTGATTTGACCACGTTACTGGTATATATAAAAAGTATATATAAAAAGTAATATGTATTTCGAGAATCTTACATGAATGTATGTGTAAAAGTATGTACGTAAGTAAGTACATAACGTTCGGGAAGATATTGAGCCGACATGTTTGTCCGCACGAGATTTCAGCATTATCGCGGATGGGTTGACAAAGAGTCGGCCAAAACCCTTTGATGATATCCCATATCAGCCGATTCGTTGTTTGATTTGCTTCGAAACATGGGCAGGCACTTCGTCTGTCATTGATAACGTCACCGATCGGTGATGGTTCTGACCGATCACGAAGAACGTCGGCGTTTTCTTAACAAACTGAACGAGGGTTATCGATATATGTCTTAACGTTTGTATTATTCACACTGAAAAAAGAACAAAAAAAAAAATCAAACATAAGTAAGTTTACCTATATCTCTAAGTAGAACACAATTTTTTAATCCCACGTAACATTCAATAAAGTCCCGATAATTTTAAACAACGATTTATTATCTGTAGAACCAAAAATATAGGTTATGTCGACAGTGATCCGAAAATCTTTCATTTTTTTATTATACGATTTTTTATTATGTGTGGTTCTATAATTAATGTATTGTATAAATAAATTTAGTTTTCGAAATTAGGATTCACTTTGTTGACATTTATTTAAAGAAAATTTGTTAAATTTACACTTATTACTTGCATTGTCTTACGAAATTATTCTACTTTTTGTTAAAAGTATAGTAAATTATTTTCTAATGTCATAATTATATTTATTATGAAGAAGAAATAACAATTACATATATGAACAAAATTTTTCCTAATAACTATGATTTTATTTGTAGAAAACAAATAAACATAATTGAAGTGGACTATCAAAAAGATCATACTTAAGATTAAATCTAATTATAGTTGAGAGTCTTGAAATTCAAGAACGAAATATTTTTAGACTAATATTGACATAACCTACATTTTTTCGTTCTACATATAAGCGATTCATGTTCAAAGTTATTCTACGTATTTCGGTTACACTGTGTATATGGATATCTTGATATCATTGAATATCTATCTCCATTTTATATGCTCCAATCGTTCATCCAATTAAAACTCGTACTTTGATAATGTATCGGTGTAGTTAAGATCAATGTGACGTATCCATGCCTCTCTACACGAGTACAAAACGTTTTAATCTTATCGGGTAGTTACTCGTGATTTGATTCGTGGAATTAAAAGAGAAGGAGAATCAGACACAAAAAAAAATATACGCTGAAAAAGAAATTTAGCAAAGAAACAAATATATAATAAGAAAAGTAAATGACCGAATGAAGTCTTGAAACATTTCTAAATATTCGTTTTATAAATATCTATCTATTTATTAAATATTAAATATAATATTAATATACACAACAAGTTAAAATATATTAAATAACCTAACCTATAAAAATTTTTTTGCAAATTTAAACATGGCTGATCATTTCATTGACGCTTGATTTTTCATTTTAGAAAAATAAATTCTTTTCTAATAAATATGAACAAGTGTCACATAATAAAATAATTAAAGTATAGTTATAAATAATAAAAATATTTAAACAATATTTAAATATTAAATGACAAGATAAAATTTAAATGTAAATTAAATGAATTCGATGAATTAACCTGTTCTAAAATCAATTATTATATCACGAACTATACAATTAGTAATTAAAATATGATAATAAATAAAAAAATAAATTTTTATCAAAATTGGCACACATTTTAAACCTTTCTAATACGTTTACAATTACAAAACGCGAAAAGTTCGTGCCGATTATAAATAAAATTGTGTACAAATGAAAAATTAAGATTAACAAAATAAACATTTAATGAATAATTCAATAGAAAAATGAATAAAATTATGGAAACAAAAGAAATAAAGTGAGATAGTAATTGTAGATTTGAAGTTAGTATATTCTTAAGGTAAGTAAGTAAGTATTACTACGACACAACGGGTGGGCTTATGTGTGAACAGCGTATTAATTATCCCCAGGCTCCTTATAACGTAATTTATGGGAGTAGGAAAAGGGGACGACGAAAGGGGAACGTTATCAATCCAGTGAGATTAATCACTCAAGTTTATACCCAACTCTCTCTCTCTCTCTCTACACATACACACATATACATATACACAAATCTACACATACGTGCATAAATACACTCACTCATATCCACTTTACTCCATAAGTAGTGCAGCTATACTTGCTCCTACGGCTTCCCGTGTCTCCCAGCCATCAAACCCGATCTTGATTTATGAGAAAATACTAGCAAGCTTATGTGTTCCATAAGGTGTTGCTCTACAACTAAACGAAACGTCTTCTTGCAGACACACGACACTGTTTTCATCGACGAATCAAAAGAAAGAAATAAATATAAGAATGAATAAAAGAGGATCACTCATGACTTTTGACTAAGTTTAAACATTAACCTAACCCGAATGATTTATATTTCACATATATTTCGTATTATTATTAAAATCATAAAGAAGGTTAAAGTTCGGTTACGGGTTTAACGTGTTTGATTTATTTATTTCTCTGAAAACGAGTTCATACACAACTAAACAGAGCTATCGTCATTGATTTTTCTTTCCACGCTTACACACCGAATGAATCACAACGAACGTTGTTCTACGCCATTGTTGTACTAGGTCACGAACTTTTTCTTTTTATGCTCGAAGACAAAATAGAAGAATTTAAAAAAACATTGCTTTTTTTATTAACCCAGAAAATCATTTTCGAAAATTCGTACAAAGGGGAGTGTGTCAGAGGGTATGAAGAGAATAAAAGAAAAAGAAAATGGTTTGTGGTGCTGGGTGAGCCGACGGGAAGCAAACCTGATGATGAAATAAATAACATTCTCTCTCTCTTTCCCTCTCTATAGGTTTGGAGAGGAGTAGGGGAAATGGTGGATGAAAAGAGATAGAAATATTTGTGCAGGAGAGTGCAAAAGCGCAAGCAGGGCGCACTCTGTCGAATGCAGTCCGAACTCAACTGCAATTCTTTCCTCGTTGCATCGAGTAGGACAGTCAGTTAGAAACGTCTCACTCGAAACGATTGAAATCTTTCCGTTGATTCCCCCCTATCCTTGAACGAATATCTTCTTCTCATGTGCTATAAAGATCACAAAAGGGTGGTCCTCTTCTATTTTCTGGGAGGGTTCTTCCCAAGATTTTATCCCCTACTTTCTTTCTTGCTTGTTTCTATCCCCACTGTCACGTTTCGTTAGAATCGAATTAGAGAGGGAAAAAGAGGTAGGGAAATGGAATATAAGAATATTTGTAACCATTTTATCGAGTTGTGCTGCCACCTGTATCAAAGTGACACTTCTAAACTTGTCTAATGGAATCATTTTTTATAATCTGTATTAAGTTAATCCTCTTTTTTTGTTTTTGTTTAGTAATCAAATTTTAGATTTAAACGAAACGTTTTATTCTAATTTGATTTTTGGTTATAAAATAATATTTTTATACTTTTTCACAATGGAATCTTT
>NW_014569623.1:222743-238901 GCF_001313835.1 Polistes canadensis
AAATTTTAGATTTAAACGAAACGTTTTATTCTAATTTGATTTTTGGTTATAAAATAATATTTTTATACTTTTTCACAATGGAATCTTTTTTTATAAACGGTATAAGTTAATCTCTTTTTTTTCGTTTTTGTTAAGTAATCAAATTTTAGATTTAAACGAAACGTTTGATTCTAATTTAATTTTTGTTTGTGAAAGGATACTTCTGATATGTTAAATCGAATTTTTTAAGCGAGTATTAATTATTAATGTTTGTTCTGTTAGGTTAAAAATTTAGGTTAAACGAAATGTTTAGTTTTGATTTAAGTTTTGTTACCAAAATGGCGTTTCTAAATCGTTAGATGATATATTTCGAACGTTTATTAGCTAATTATATTTCTAATAATCTTTAAAATCTAGAAAATAAAAAATGTTTGTTTCTAATTCGATATTTGTATAAAAAAAGAACTTTTCGTTCATTAAATATAATTTTTTAGGTTAGTACTAATTAATCGTACTTATAATATTTTTCAGAAATCTTAAAAGAGTAAAATAAAATGTTTAAGTCTAATTCGTATTAATAATGTACCTTTTTCATTATCGATCGTGTTCTATAATGATATGTTATCAAATCAAAACTGACGTAATTTGAATATGTTTGACTTATGAAATATGTCAATTGGTCTCTAAAACTTAAATAAAGAAACAAATTCCATTCTAATTCGAGAATTAAAGTAAGAAAATATTTCATTTATGTTCGAAATTGTTAATAAATAATTTTTAATTTAATATTTTATTGAATATCACAAGGATTAAAGTAAAATGAACTTTATAAAATTGAATTTTCCGATTTAAGAAGTAAATGAAAAAATATTTCGTATTTCCACAAACACATTAAAGTTTCCTAAAGTATTTAATTCTAATTCAATTATTCATAAACTATCAAATATATCATTCGAATTCAATAATGCATAAAATATTAAATAATTTATTCTAATACTGTAATAAATTAAAATATAATAAAATAAAACATTACATTTTTTCAAATACGATATAGAAATAAACACAATTTTCTTTATCAATCCGAATTTCTAATAATATGCACTTTACTCATTAATGAATTATTATTCAAAAAACATTCTGTCACGTTAGATGATGAGAAAACTGTACAACAATAATGTATTTGCGTGTACCAATGTTGATTATTATCGTAACGTTGGATGAATATACATGTCTCGTCTTTAACGCGATGATTATGAAAAACCAAGCACGTTATTATATCCTATAACGTTTTGTTCGCGTGTATATGAAGAAAATGAATTAAAATAAATATCTGCATCTATGACGTTAGAAAATCTTTGTAATTGAAATAAATAAATAAATAAATAGGTAATACTTACGTGTATATACGTTTGATGTATTAAACATGGGTGTTAATTCATGCGAGACAAGAATACATATGGTATGTTAAATATCACTTTAAAAGCTAGTAGAGAAAATTTTTTTTCGTTTCGCAGTTTTAATACTTCAGCATACACTACCTGTGCAATATAGTATTTATGTGAAAAATTTCATTTTTATAATTTCACACACGAAATTCGATTCTTTCACGATGTAAGTTTCATTGTATCTAACTTATTTCTTTTTCTTTTTTTATCTCTTATAAATTTATACGTACATATACATACATACCTACATACAAATATACATACTTACGATTTTTTCCATAAAAGCCCAACCATTATAAGCTTAGTATATAAAAATATATACTTAATATTATTATAATTATAACGAAATACACAACTCTCGTCTGGAACGTAAAACAAAGCGACTCTTACATTAAATATAGATTAAATAATTACTTCTTACGTGTTATTAAATAATACTAATCAACGTATTAATGTCAACAATTTCTTGAACGCATCGAACATCTTTTTCTTATTTTTCCTAAGCCGTTCTTATTTGACGATTTTATTATTTTATATTTTTCATGGATTATTTTGGGTTCGAATAATCGAAATATTCAAACAATTTCGAAGCACATTGGTGGTTTACGTTGTTAACATTTTCTTCGTGAATTATTCAAGTATCGCACACGGGTTCAAACATGATGCAAGTAACGAACACATTGGGTCAATTCGCGTGACCTTTTTCTTCTCTTTTTTTTGTCTTTTATCACCGACAACTTTCGATATCTTTATTCATTTGTTTTTCGTTCCTAATCTTGTTTCATGTTTCTTTAACAATGGAACGTGTACACTGAAATTAGAAACGTACAAATTCGATAAGAATATCGAATAAATTCAAAATTCGAACACCGTGTATTATTTGTTTTCGATCATTTCAACGTCGAGTTATTAAAAACCATTTGATTAACGAATTGATATTATTTATACACTCTAATCATAATCGTACACTTCTATTACAAAATTATACACCATTTTACAAATTGTATATTTTAAAACACAGTAAATTCGTCGTCAAACGGGAGGGTCACCAAAACACTCGATTTATTTCGAAAAACAAACATTTTTCTAATTATCTTCCATAAATGTCAAATACCAATGAAATCAATCATTTAAAAATCTAACAAACATCCTGCTTAATACGATAATATTGATTCGATACAAACACTGAACTTTAAGCCAGCACAATTATTAAAATCCTCAGTGAAGAATCCGACAAAACACCGATTGAGAAAAAAAAATGAAAAGATAGAAAAAGAAAAATCAAATGAAACTAGAGATACAGAAAAATAATAGAAATACAAAAATGCACAATTAGTGTAACACAATTTCGCACACATCCTATTTTAAGCACACGCACACGCACACGCATACACAGATACGCATAAACGAGTATAGAGCGCCCTCTCGAAGACAAGGGTGAAGGATAAAAGGGGTGAAAGGGAGAGAGCAATCGACGTGCGTGTAAACAGGGGTGAGAAGAAGACTTAAAGCAAGACAGAGAAAGAGAGAGAAAGAAAGAATGAAAGAGAGAAAACGATATAGAAAGGTAATGTAATCGTAGATAAAACGTTATGCACTGAAGTTTCACATTAGTCCTCTTCTTGAAGAAGATGTTGGTAGTGATCCAATGATCGGAAAAATACGATCTTCTTGGTGGTAGCAGAGCACGAAAACGAAATAAGAAGCCAAGCGTTAGCCGACGTTGACGAGAAGGACAAGAGGGTAGCGCACAGCACGCGCCCTGGGAAAGGAAGGAAGGACGAGTGTAGAGCGCGCGTGAGGAGAGAACGAAGCGTAGCGAGTAAAGAGGAGGATGAGGAGGAGGAGGAGGTGGGGGAGGTGTGGGAGGAAGAGTTGGAGGAGGAGGTGGAGGAGGTAGAGGTAGAAATGGTGAAGGGGAGAGAGAGAAATAGAAAGAGAGAGAGTTAGTGAGAGTGGTTCACGGAGTCGGCTGCGAGGAGAACGAGAGTAAGTGGTGGGGGTAGGAACGAAGGAGGTGGAGGCGTGGCGACGAGTGTCCGCGCCCACGGAGGGGAAAAAAGCCGAGCTCCGCACCTACCAAATCAGGAGGAGTGGGGATAGGAAAGAAGTCTGGTAGGGGACGATTTATCCATTCTATTCTGCTTTTACTCTTTATCCCTCCTTTTGGGGATGCTGTACTGTTGGACATGGTGCTAGTCAACGAGAAATATCATCCTCTTTTCTGACTAGCAAGCTAGCTAGCTAGCTAGCTAGCTCGATAACTTCCTATCTCTTTCAACTACGCGTTTTATCTTTCATATTTGCTCATACTCTTACTCCGTACACACTTTTATACACATGCATGTTTGTGCCTATGTGCGTATGTAACTCTGTATGTTTTCGTAAACGTAGGATAAGTCCAGCGGTATAAAAAAGAAGTGAGTGAGAGGACTCCGATCTCCTTCCCCTACCCCACTATCATACACTCCAAACGATACGTCCTCCCCCTTATTCTCTTTTACAGGCTGCCGCCCCCTTTTCCCGCCTCTTTCCCTCCAACCAACTTTTAGCTGAAAGAACTGCGCAAAACGCACTTTCGCTACTCGACGCGCGCGAACCCAAGTTTCTTCCTTTCTCGTTCTCTCACTACGTCCACGAGGATAACCGTCGGTCTTCACTTTACGTCCTGAGTTATGGGATTAAACTCTATAGATTTCAACCGAAATTGCTTATAAAGATTTTTTTAATATTCACATCATTTCGCGCGAATAGATTTTTAATGATAACACTGTTATCGTCATCATTTCAGTTACTCTTAAACGTATTTTATGTCGAAGGATTAAGTGTTTGAAAAGAAAAGAAAAGAGAAGTAAAAAAAAATTTAGGCACAGTGAAGAAAAGAGAAAAAGAGAAGTTCGTTGAACGCTATAGTAAGAGTGAGACCAAAAGAGGTGGTACAGAACAGTGAGAGAGAGAGAGAGAAAAAGATTGTGTAGAGTCGAGTGTCGCGCGTTGTGCGTGAACGCGCGTTTGGGGAGTGGGTGAGCCGACGAAGTTTTGGGTGGGGGGTTACAAAGTAGTGACGATCTCTTTGAAAAGGAAAGAGCGAACTGGAAGGAGTGTGAGCAAGTGAAGTGCAAGAAGGTGGAAGAGGGGGAGGGAGACTGAGTGAATAGTGGAGGAAGAATGGAAGTAATGGTGGGGGAATGGATCGTAGAAGGAATGGTGGGGGCAGAGAACAAACTACCGGGAAGAAGTCAGCGGCAAGTAAAGCAGCGCCGCCGAGGCTAAACTTTCGGATCTATCGAACTAAAATTGTCGTGTAGTAGCTCTCTCTCTCTCTTTCTCTTTCTCTCACTCATTCCCCAGGTCTGGGGCTCTAGCCTGGTAAAGCCCCTATCGTCGCGTCCCCTTGCGACAAGCAAGCAGCAAGCATCCCCACTACTTTTAGTAGGAGTCGGCACATTCAGTTGAACGAAGAGGGAAGAAAGTGTGAGAGACTCTACGGTGGGGCGAAAACGTCACGAGGCGCGAGAAAGATAGATGAAGAAGAGAGAAAGAGATCGAGAAGGAGGCTCGGCTGTAGCAGCAGACCTAGTTGGAGTGGGGGATAGAGGAAACAGGGAGAGAGTGTACGTTGCTGGCCAGACTCAGCATATTTTATTGTCGCGTTTGCCAACGCTCCTGCTGTTGCTGCTGCTGTTGCCGCTGCTCCTGCTGTTGTTGTTGTTGTTGTTGTTGTTGGTGGTGGTGGTGGTGGTGGTGGTGGTGGTAGTTTTGCTGCTGCAGTTGTCGTTGCTATTTCTCTTGATATTCCTGTTAACCGGCAACAAATTCGTAGTTGTTCATATACGCGACGCGATCAAAAGAAAGAACGTTCGATCAACCCCAAGAAAGGAGAACAGGAGTACTGAAATCCTACTAATAGTATTAATACTAGCAGTAGTAATAGTAGCAGTAGTATTATTATTACTAATAGTAGTAGTAGTAGTAGTAGTAGTATGTTGGAGAAGTGGAGAGAAGAGAGAAGGAAGAACAACACGCACGATATCCAGTCTAACTAGATACGAAGATTCGCGTGGCTGCTACCAACGGAGGTGGCACCTGTCCCCCACCACAGCACACTGGCAGGGCCTGCCCTGTCCTGCCCTGCCATGCCCTGACCCTGCCCTGGACCCACCCACCCAACTCGAGTACGAAGTTAAGCCGACTCCCAGCTTCAATTTTTACCCTTCCTTTTTTTTCCGAAACTAACGCAGAAGGAAAAGAGAAGAGGAGGCATCGAGTTGAAGGGATTGATCGTCATTAATCGTTCGTGTGTACATGTGCGTGCGTGCGTGCGTGTGTGTGCGAGTGTATGTTATCCTTATCTAATTCCTCAATCAAGGAATCATCTTGACGAGCCTGGAATCATCTAAAACAGTGATTTAATAGAAGATCGAAGAAATCCAAGTGACATTTAACTTCCCCACTATAAAGTCACCCTTTTAGCCAACCCTTGTACGCGTGTCAGGAACGAAAGGGAGTAACTTTTCACAAGCAGCAGGGTCGTCAGACGTGTCGACGAACGGAAAGGGAAGATGAAAAGAGAAAGAGAATAACAGAGAAAGAGAGAAAGAGTGAGAGAGTGAGTGAGCAAGCAAGCAAGCAAGAGAGTGAGGGGAAGGAATCCCACAGCCGGCAGGCAGGCAGGCAGGCAGGCAGGCAGAGCGCCGGCACCCACCACCAGTTACTACGCTCTCTCTTTCTCACATCGTGCTCGTACGCGAGCGAGCGCGCACCGCCGAGGACCCACGTGTTGTGTTGTGTCGTGTGTCGTGCGTACTATTTACACGTACGTTTCTTTAATTAAAAATCGACAGTTCCTCGAAACAAATTCGTTCAACCGTACTCTATCCGTACTACTCGTACGCAAAACAAGGACGAAATAAAAGTTTATTAATAATAATAAAAAAAAAAAAAAAACAGGAATAAAGTAATAAAAAAAAGAAACCCCTAATATATGTAAAATAAGATTAACGCGTTAGCAAGAAGAGGTGTTAGAATAAGAAGAAGAAGAAGAAGGAAAGAGGGGTAGAGACAATATTTAGTGCGAGAACGAAAGAAAGAAACCAAGAAATAGGAAAAAAAACGAAAGGAAAGAAGGAAGGAAGGAAGATAAAGGTATAGAGGAGAGCGCAGCTCTAGCAGATACGCGCAGGACAAGAAGGATTTGAGGAAAGGTGGTAAAAGAATTGGTGCGCGCGCGATTCGTTTTCCCTCTCTCTCGAACCTTTTCTCCCTACCAAGTATCGCGAGCCGTCCCTCTCGCTCTCGCTCCTCCCCCTCCGCGCCTCGCCCCTCCTCCCGCTGGGCAACCGGCCGTCCCGTACTTGTTCTCTCTCTCTCTCTCTCTCTATCAAAAGCTTGCTTTCTTCGTTCCTCTGAGGAGACTAGTGTACCGGTGACGGTACCACCGCCTCCACCACCGCCGCTGTTGCCACTGCTGCCACGGCGCTCTCTTTCTCTCTCTTTCTCTTTCTCTCTTCTTTCTTTCTCGTATACCCACCGCCTTCCTATCCACCAAGCGGAGGACTGGATTCCGTCGAAAAGAAACGACGATTCGGAGGATAGTCGCGACCGATCATAGCTGGCGCGTCGATCGGATCAACGACGTGCGCTGGGCAGCAGCCTCGTTGCTAGCACCAGCCCGCGCGCGAGAATTGCTTGCTTGCTTGCTTGCTTGCTTATTTGATAGCTTGCTAGCTCGCTTGCTCGCTAGCTTTCCTAGCTCTTGTTTCCTTCATCGGGAACATTATTTTGTATTCTTCTAACTACGAATCTGAGTTATAATCGTCATCGTCAAAGGACAACTTCATCGTTGTCTTCATCGCCCATCCCTAAAAGCTCCAGGGCTCTATCATCTCTTGTGCTACTACTACCATTTGCGCTGTTATTATTATTATTATTATTATTGTTGTTGTTGTTGTTGTTATTATTATTATTATTATTATTATTATATCTTAATACTTCACAACACCCACTATAATATAATTCTACCAAAACCTCGCGCGCTTCGACGACACTCTCATCGTGTTAAACTACTGTACGTGTGTGTGTGCGCGCGCGCGCGCGCTTCACGCTGCTGACCGACGACTGTTCGTCACTTCATTCTTTTGGACTCTATTGGAATTGACGTTTTTCAACACTGTGATCGAAGAAGGATTTAACATTAAATCATCGTTCTTCGTTTTTTAAATCCTCATTCTAATCCCCCCTCACATCAATCTATCCGATTGGGGTTTTTATATTCTTCAGTATTTAAAAATCAACGGATCGAGTTTTGTTTGTGTGAAGAAGTTGTGAGAAGAAAAGTACTGTACGCGACGTCCGACGGATTCGTTCGTTTTGATAAGTGTACCGATTTATGTCATCGACAGTTCTCTGGGATTTTTCTTTTGGTTTTTATTTCACTTGGGTGAACTGATAATCGTAGAAGGGGAGAAAAAACTGAATAAGAAGTTGATGAAGTTGAGTGTCGAGGTTGGAGTAAAATTGAAGACTTGTTGGATTGTTGCTGGTGTTTCTGCTGCTGCTGTTGCTGTTTGTGTGCTGAGATGAAAGAAGATTAAGAAACAGAGAAGAAGAAAAATATTGTAATATCTTTCTCTCTCTCTTTCTTTTTTATCTATCTTACTCCCTCTCTTTAACACGCTCGATCCAATAGTCTGGATCCTCCGGTGTGTCTCTGCGTGTGACAGTGAGAGTGCATCTGTCGGGAGGGCGCCTTCAGGGCCGAGTATAGTCATCATCCTCGTGTGCACTATAATCTTAATTAAAACGTGCGTGTAATCAACTAAATATATATATATCGTTCACGTTTAATATTAAATATTTCGATTTGTTATCATCGAAAGTAAGTAACAAAGAAACAGTTCGACGTAAAACAGTGACACTGGTTAAACTTTTTTTGTGATACTTCGAAAAAAGAAAGAAGAAGAAGAATTGGAACAAAAAGAATATTATTAGTGTTTTGCGGATTTCGAAAAAGTGAGAAATAAAAGCTCGTGAAAAAATAAAAGACCGAATGAAGTAGTGTGTCCCTGAGTTTAAAAATGATGATCGCGTAGCGGCGCCCGATTATCACGGCCCTGAGCGGCCGACACATCATGTCACAGTTCTCCTTCCGAGGATCGCCAAATCTACAGGTGAGTCCTCGTTATTAGAAATATAATTTGAATATTCTCTATCAAGTAAATTTATTCAATTGTTTGGCCAAAAATACATCAGCATCCTCTTTTCTGTTTACTCTATTGTTTCTTTTTCACGTTAAATTCATATTCGTGACGATTATATATATAAATTAATCATCTGGCAATAAATATTTTCAATAAAATTAAATCCTAACGCGTATAGATTAGTAAGAAATAAAGGTTTACTTACTCCAGATTACTCGGCAACGGTTACTTTTAAATCATCGTCACGTACGATTTGCGACGGGGGTTAAAGTTCAACGAACGTGATCGATGTGCCGGGTAATTTAATGACGTATTCGATCAATCATTTTCGTAGTATTAGAAAAGAGTTTACCGAACTGTATCGCTTAATAACAAACGCATATGACCGAAAAAAAACTTATTATTTTCAATAAGTTCAAAAAAAGAAATATCCATAATAAACAAGTATAAAAATGTAACAAATATTCTTCTTTATCGTTTAAAATACATATCGGAATAAAAACGAACTGACACGATCAATCGGTTCAAAGTTTCTCATTTCCCACGAAGTAAATCCAAAGTGAAATGCCGGCGGATGTAAAGTTTATCGTGAAATATCCTAAGATACACATATAATCGTAGAAACGAGTTCTGTGTCTCTAAGAAGTTCCAAGAAATCTCGTTGCTAGATGAAATGAGTTAGAATGATTTTCTTGGCGGAAGTTGGACACGAATCGCGGTATCGTTTGTCGCGTAACTCGTGCACATAACTAACAACTAAGAGTGTAAAAGAGAAAGAGAGAGAGAGAAAATGTAAGGGAATGAGAGAGAGTGAGAGAGAGTTAGGTAGAGGTGTGCCGTTAATTTCGGTTTTGTAGCCGCATCGGGTAATTTGTAGCGTAGGGTCTTGTCCGTAGTGTAAAATGAATAGCCGTTGGCAAGCCTGAGAGGTTCGGGTACCACGTGTCCTGACACGTTGCATATAGGTATACTCACCCCTCTCATTCTCTCTCACTCTCTCTCACTTACTCTCAGCACATACTCCGACTCGACGTGCACCTAACGCCGGAGCTGAGAACATGTGTTGCCACGCCTAAAGCAATGCTCGCGAAATGATCGAGGAGCTTTAGCTCGTCCTACGAATAATTATCTCGTCTTGAACCAATGACTACTAGTTTACTACTATCTTTTTAGTCATACTTCTATTTCCTTCGTTTAAATTTAATCGACGGGTTGTTCAAATCATCACCAGAATTCTTTCAATCGAATCCAATAACATTTTCGTAACCATTTTTGTATATTTTTCTGATGCTGATTTGTTCAGTGAACAGAATATGTGTAGGGATATTGAATTCATGAGAATGAGACTGCTGTATCTGAATTTATCTTGTTATCAATTATGCGAAAAGCTAATAAAGGATTTTGGTTCATCCCCATTGAAATGGTTTGCTTATCTAAAAAATAATGATCAACTAAAGTTGTGTCAGGATATTTTGGATATTTTATGCACTGTAAGAACAACTGGATTATTTGGGGTAACCAGTTTGTTCATTATTATCCTAAAGTTTTTAGATATATTTTTGTTTCTAATATCAAATTATATAAAATCAAATACATTTATATATATTAAGATTATTTATTGATGATATTCAAACTCGTTTTAATAAAAATGCACTGCGAACAGGGTTATATTATTTATTTCACGGGAAAAAATGATGCTGTTCATTCGAATTCTTTTCGGTTATGCGAAGAAAAGTATTTTCTTGATTCCCATTAGGATGGTTTATTATATTCTAATAATATTTAGCTAAAATTATGCTAACTTTTTAATATTTTACATACCCCAATAAAATTCGAATTACTTGTGGTACCTTGTTTGCTTTTTACTATTGAAATATTTGTGTTATTTCAAACTTGTAACATCAAATTTAAGTAATACATATACTTTTAATAACAGAAGTATATAAAAACAATTTTAGATCATTTATAATAGCAAACTTATTTCAAAACAGACGTACGATGATCGAAAAACAGAAATATTGCATTTAAAAGATTAATTTTATGCATCCTAACTCATTTCAATTGAAATGAAAAATAAAAATTACTTCCAGTACCATTGAAACATTATTTTAAAATACAATTAAGCAATAAATTTATCTAACTTTTTATATATCAATAGAAAAAATAAATCATTTGTAATTTCACATAAGCTCAGACATATTTCATATTAAATGTAACACTTGTAATATATAAAATCCTAATAAAAACTTATAACGTTATCATAGAAATTCAATAATTCAATTATTTGTCAATCTTAACCATTAATTTAAATCATTAATTCAATGAATATCTTTTTTGTAGTGTTTACCAATGATCTAAAATAATAGATAAGAAAGTGCTTTTACTGATCATACGTTGTATTAGTAATATCGATACGATAAGATGCGATAATGGAAAAGTAAGAAATTGTATGTACTCAAAAAAAATTTACAAAGAATACTCTTTTTTTCGCATTTTTATTCGATAGCATCGTCATATTGTTCGTAAATAATAATCAAATATATAAAACATCTGCAATATATATTATTGTTTCGAAAATGGATGAAATGATTTTTAACTCGTGTTTTAATATAAACGTACGGTTTATAACGATTTGTTATCCGAACGTGAACGATTCACTTGCTTGTAACAACAACACCCAACTCTCTAACACCCGTCTCGCTTCGACGACTTTTATGCGATGAGATTTGTTGAGACAAATTGTACTTACTATGAGAATGATAATATTGACGATAACGTTTTATAATCAAATTAGATGACGATGGCTGCTTTCCTACAATTTTATTATTTCTCAGTTACATGTGTCAACTATTTTCGAGAAAGATTATACAAATAATTGTTTTAGTTTTGATATGAAAATGTTTTCGTTATTGTTTCTTACAACGAACAAATAATAATAATAATAATTAATAAATAGGTATCGTAGGGAATTTGAATATTCAAAAGAACTAGAACTTCGTTATGATTAATTGGACGTTCTAGTTCTAGTTCTACTATACCTATTTATTAATAATTTTATTTTGGGACTAGAGAAACATATTAATTGAATAATAATAATATTTTAAGTATAATTATGACACAAATTTACTTTCACCAATTAATTTGATCAAATATTACGCTGAGATACTTTTCATTCAATTTATATAAATGTAAGAAAATTTATATCGTATTTAATATGAAGTTTTGTGAATTTAATTGAAATAATTATTAGGACGCGTTCTTTTTATTCTCTACTATACGTTCGTGTTTCTCTTAATACACGGTGCATATTTTTGGAACACACACTTTCTACGATATACCAAATGTCTAACTTAGTTTCCTCGTTGAGCTTGAGCTTGACGTATCGGAGAATTACTTTGAACAACGCGTTCCTGGAGAAAAGCGTCTTCTTCTTTTCCTCTTTCTCTCTCGAGTCGAGTTATGGCCACTCGCTTGTCTCTTATATTTATGATCCCGTTGAGATTACAGGAAAGCGCGATTCGAATCAACATTGTTTGTAAATTTGTACGACTTTGTGTGAATAAAAACCTTTACAATTATTAATCCAGTATAATAATATCATATTACGAAATTCTATAATACATTTGATATTTAATGAATAGTTAAATGTTCGTTTTAAATTTATAATTTTTATTATCATGAAAAAGTATCGTTAAATATATTTTTTTTAATATTAAATTATATCTATTTATATATGTATATGATTGTTAATGGATGATAAATGATGTAGGGGTTAATATTATTAAAAATAAATCTAATGTTTATTTTAATAAAAATTTACTACTTGATTTTAATTATTTTTTGATGCTAAATTTGTACAACTCTTTTTATGAATATAAATCTTTTATTTATAAATTAAAATATATATTACAAATTATTATTTGATAATTATCATACAAAATATCGTTAATTATATTTCTGTAATTAGTTAGAAATTAAAAATACTTTATAAAAAGATGTTATACATTTATATAAAATATTAATTCTAATTCGATGTAGAAAATCCGAACAAAGAGAAAAATTCTAACTCCAATAAGATCGTATTTATTCGAAATATTACATCTGACTACCTTTTTCACATTTGTCCGCGTCTACATTTTTTATCGTAGCAAATTTACGTATTGAAAATCATGTTGACAGCTTGAATGGCCACGTTCAAGTTCTCTCGGATACATATGTATGGCTGACATCGTTTTTAGCAGGTTTGATCCTTAATCGATTCATATTTTGGTTATTCGGCATTTATCTACCGTCGATATGGTAATATGCTTCGAACGTTTGTTGCGTTCGAACGTTATTTGACCGTTAATTAACGTTATCAAGTTCGATCTACATCAACGTTGACGTGTCTCTTAAATCATTTTCATTTTAAAGATGTATTAACGATATCATTTCTTATTACTTAATCGTAATTATCATTTTAAAATAAAAAAAATAATAATTACAAAATTAATTGTATTGAGAAAAAATATTAAACAATGTGAAAAAATAAATGAAGAATTATTATCAATTAAATGAAGAAACCTACAAACAAATTGAATATAAAGAAAATGTATAATAATAATAATAATATAACAATAATTTAAATATAACAACTGGATATTACGTGTCAAAATAATGCAACACGGGGTTTTTTCTATTTATGTAAATAATTTTAGATTTACGTATCTTTTTCGTATTTTTCTTCTTCTGGTTAGTTACCCAAGGTCATCATAACATTAACCATTAAATTACACCATTTGTCTTTAAACAAGATACTTTGACTCTTTCTGTCTTAATGACACGTAATTAAAAAGTATACACAAAATGGTAGAAAAAAAATAAAATTCGCTTGGTCACGAAATTTAATGAACGCAAGTGTTACCTATTGTTATTTATTTTTTTATTTTTCTTAATAATTTTTCTTAACTCATGTTCATTCGAAATTGATAAACCATGTTTTGTATACTTTATACACAAATAAAAAATATTTAGCATAATATTTTATTATACAATGTATGTGTAACAGTATTATTATTATGATCATAAGTTATTTTTACGTACATTGTTTTCGACTTTTTTACGAAAAGATAAATTTATTTTTTAACAAATAAATATTATTTTGGAATTGTATTGTTTCATTGATGTAATTAATAGCAATATAATATAGTTATTTGCTATAATATAGTTATAGTAATTATTTATAATATTTATTATACAATTTTATATGTATATGATTTTAATAATATATATTTATAATACTAATAATAATATTTTATTAATAACTTAACTATCTATTAAATATAATATAATCAAAGTAATTAGACCTCGATAATAAAAGATAACAACATTTCAAATATTTCCTAACCTCAAAATATAAACCACCATTACGAAAACAAGAAAAAACAATTAACTCTCTCTCTCTCTTTCAAACCAAAAATAAATCAAATCAATTAAATTAAACAAAATATAAAAAAAACAAATACCATCATTAAACTCCTATACATTAAAAACGATCGAAAAATAATAATAGCAACGATTAAATAAGAAACAAAATGTGATTGACAAAAGTCTTACAAAACACTGATAAAGAAATAACCTCAAAAAAAAGCTATAAAATTAACACGTAGCATATTTTCTCTCTTCATTGACGAAGATAACTGTCTATACGTGTAAAAATTATGAATGGCGACATTATTGCAAGTCGGCACCAGTTACACGGTTGCAGGTTGCATTGCGCTTTATAGATATAGATAGGATCTCTTGGGTAGTAGTTTTGCAGGGCAGCAGTTAGCACTGTTTCTCTCGCTGACTCGACGCTACTCGATCCAAGCAAGCAAGCAAGCAAGCAAGCAAGAAAGCAAGAAAGCAAGCAAGCTAGCTGACTCAGATCCTCCCTCACCCTCTCACCATCATTCTCTTTATCTATCTATCTCTCTCTTTCTCATATACACAATCTCAATTTTCCTCTTTCATTCCTTCATTCAAGTTAACTCGAACTCACCGATATACCTGTGTTCTTTTTCCTTCTTTTTTTTTTTCTCTTTTTTTTTCTTCTTCTTCATTCTGCTCACCACCCCTCTTATATATATATATTTTTTTCGTTCTTTATTTCTTTTATATATATGTATATCACACGCATGCATCACATGCGTAAAAAAGTATTTTACGCGATGATGGGCGCGGTAAACGCATACCATTGCAAAATGTATGCTACGTGCCTTGCGGTGATGTGTTGTTGTGTTGAGCCCTGTGTACCACGGCGGAAACATTGTTGCTCGAGGAACGTTGTGACTTCCGGCACTCGTGTTACCTTTCTCTACCTACTCCTCCTCCTCCTCTTACTCCTCTTTTTCCTCCTCCGAGTGGTGCTATAAGTTTATAAGGATCATAGTTGTTTCTTTATTCGTGAATTGATTTATTAATCGTTTCATTTATTTATTCATCACATTTTTGTCCCCCTTTTGTTTAATTTTGGAATCTTATTTAGAAAAATATAAATTTAATTGTATTTAATAAATACAATAATATAAATATAATTTGCAAATTTTTAATTACATTTTAATAATTATATTAATTTGTCGTTATAAATGTTCGTGCTGATTTTCTTGTGTTGTATATTAAACATATTTTGTTCTTATTAATTCGTACGAAATTTTTTTCGGAATACTCAATGATTTTTCTATTGGTTTTTCTAAACAAAAATTTGGTTCCAATAAAATTGGACCGTGGATGATATTTTACGCGTGTTACGATAAGTCGAATAAAAGTAATCACATTGTAGTTGAAAAAATCATGTTTGAAAAATTTTGTAAACCGAACTGTCTCTATAATTACTTATTGACAACTTATCGCTAACACTTTTGTATTCATTGTTCCCCGTAATGTTTACGTTCTTTCTTCAACCGTATGACTTATTTTTCCAACGTTTAGTTTGGTTTTATCAGTCTAACTATGACAACGATTGCTAATAACAACCGGTATTACGCGGATATAGTAAAAATGTTAGAAGTTCATAATGGAAACGTAACAGCAGTTGTTGAATATTGAAGACAATGGGTTTTTTTTTCAATCGTTGTTAACCGGACAGGAAGGTAATAAAAATATATTTTTTTTATTTACAAATGCACATTTAAATTCACACAGATTTAATTTTTTAGAATTTTATTTTTTTTTAAATTAGGATTTTAAACGATAATATTTTACGTTTATATAGTGTCGAAATAATTTAATATATATATTTGTACATTAGATCCCTCAGCTTAGATACATCCTGCAATTTTTATCAAATCCATTAATTAATATAAGATATAAAGTATGTAGGGTGTATTGTTTGATTGTGAACGTTGACCTGGTGTTAAATGATCCGTACAAGCACTTACATTTACTGTTATCTTTAAGATCAATCACGATTAAATTTTAATACTTTTTCTCGACTTATTTTTGCGTGTACACCCTGTGTATATTTATAACGCGTGTAGAAATATATATATTTTATTAATAATATAAATTATATT
>NW_014569623.1:238923-252703 GCF_001313835.1 Polistes canadensis
TTTCTATCTATTTAATATATTCATATAATATATAATCTTACTATAGATAATAATAAATTTCAGTAAAATATATATATGAAATTAAGTTAATAAATCTTTCATTTAATATTCGTAAAGATTAATCAAAAAAGCCATCCGATTAGTTTCTTTTTTTTTATTTTAAATAAATAACCTAATCAACTTTCCGGTTAACTTAAAAATGTGATAAAAATGCTATAATTCTTTTCCTATCTATCCTTTTCTCCTATACTTTTATTCTTTCTATCCGATTTAATTTTAAATATAATCGGTCATCATCCAAGTATTCAAAAATATAGACGTTTGAACTTTAGAGAGAAAAAAAAAAGAAAAAAAAGAAAAAGAAATAATTAAAAGAAGTATTTCTATCTTTGGAATTTTTCGATAGAAGCCTTTTCTATTTATTTCACTCTCTCTCTCTCTCTCTCTATTTCTCTCTTACTCCTTGTTTTATTTAATTTAATTTAATTTTATTCTTTTTTACAATCGAGATCTCAGGACACATATTTTAAAGAAATCGTTTATTTGCGTCACTCTATCGGTCAACCGATTATTTTAGGTTATACAAATACATCTCTTAATCTGTTTTTTTTTCTCTTATATTAGATGCTATTACTTACAAAATCCTTTGTCGTTTAAAGTTAATCGCATAGGTTAAACGATCGACTCAATTTATCGTTAGAAAGACGGATAACAATTGGACGGGCATTGCAATGTTCCTGCAAAATCTCTTTAATTAACTAATAGTTGGATACAAATACACGTTAGTTCTTTCTCATTCTCACAAATGAACGAACCTATCTACGAATTCGTACGATACGATATACGTACGTATATACGTAGATAGGTAGGTACGTGTACGAATGATATAAATACATACGGTTGACTTTGCGGTTAACGTTCAACACTTCTAACGAAATAAATCATCCCACGGTGAGTATTCCAGTCCGTCGACGGACGACGAGCACGATAAATCTTTGAACGACGAAAGTTCGTGAGCCCCGAAGTATTACGAATTCAATAGCCACCGCGAATGTATATTCTATTTTCATGCATATATCATGGGCCCTGGTTAACTCATCCCACCCCTCACACCCACCCACCTACCTACCTTCTCACCCTCAACGTTTTTTCTCTTTCTCTTTTCTGCTTCTTTAATTTTTTTCTCTCCCCTCTCTTTTTAAAAACCACGCGCGAATTTTTCGATATCATTGTAAACGTTTTCTGTTTTTTTTTYTTTTTTTTTTTCTTTTTTTTTTTACGTAAAATGTAATTTAAATAGAAAAGTAGCGTTAACGTAGTGCAAAATGGTGTTCGTAATTTTCTAAGAAATAGTTTAATGCGAATAAATGATTTGCATTTTTTTTCTTTCTATATTTATATAGCAATTATTTCGGTGGCTTTTTTTTCTAAATTTAGTATTTATAGTATTGGAGATAGTATTATAGTCTTCATTATTTGTTGAGATTATAAAATGACGGATCAGTTAAATCATGATTTGAAATAATTTAATATCAAAGCAACGAAGTTATTATTTATTTATAAAGTAATTTTTCGATATAGTTTCCATTATTTGAAGGTTAGAAAATGGCGGACCATAGTTAGAAATAATTTAATGACAATGTACCGAATTAATTGTTTCCATCAAATAGATTAACCTATAAGTTTTAGTAACGAATTCTTTTGATTATCCTCAATATCAAATAAATAAAGTATAAAATCGATTGTATCGTTAGATCGTTAAAATCGTTTAAAAATAAATGAAATTAAACGAAGAGAGAAAGAATTAATGAACTTTCTCTTAAGCCACTTGTCTTATTAAGCGGATGTAAAATTAAAAATAGATCACACATCGGTTTAAAATGTAATTTATATCTGCGACGAAATATTTAAAAAAAACTCGACACTGTTATATTAATCAGTTTATTTGGTTTTAAATTACATCTTTAGCTTCATTGTAAAGTATATAGAATAATATCTTCATATAAGTGATAACAAAGACACGATTATCAAAAGAAAGAAGGTAAGGTATCTTTGTTGTTCTTCTGTATCTTTAGACCGCCGGATGCTACAGCGACGCATTGTCGTCGAGGTGTTCATTTCCGATAACCATTTCTGCACGAAACCGATAATCATTTTAACTGGAATGTTACGTATCAAATGACGAATTCATGTGAACATAAAAACATGTTTAATTACGTTTAAACTATTCGTTTTTTAATGAACGAACTTCCAATTCTGACGGTTTTATAAAATTATTTTTATAAAGAAATTTTTGTATTTTGAATATTTTTAGAGTTTTATGTGATCTCGAGTATCGTCGGTAATTATGAAAGCTTCGTTTATAATAAAATTTTTTATTATACAGTTGTGAAGTATGTAAATAATTGTAACTTTTAATTTATTTGTTCGATTTATATATTAAGTTCAGTAAACATGATTTAAAATGAAATTCTAGTTGATGTAAATCATTTTAATAAATCAGGAAGAAAACTTTTTCTTAGCTATGATCGCAGATTGTATAGTGATCCTTGTTATACTGATTATATAGTAGCAAATAAAGTTTAAAATAATTTTAACCGAACTTGACATTATTCAGAACAAAAAAAAACAAAAAAAGAAAATGTATTCTCAATTAACTATAATTGTTTATTGTATAGTAGTCATTATCATACTGACTAGAATCACAAATTCATTCTAACCTAACCTAAAAAAAGAAGAAAAATTCAAGCGTCACTTAATTATCTTCATAAACAATAAAACCAAATTTGTTACCACGTATGAATAAAAATGATTTACTTTGACTAGAATTTGCTTTAAAATCACGTTAAATGAATTTGACATTGTTCAGAATAATAAAATATGAAGACAAATGTATTGTTCATCGTTTATGATCGCATATGGTATTTATTTTTCGTTCTCGACATTAGGTAAAATCTATAATATATTTTCCAATAGAACTTGTTTCATGCGATAGTTTAGCAAAAGTTACGAAAAAGAAAGGAGGAAGAGGGTGAGAAAGAGAGAGAGAGAGAGAGAGAGAGAGAGCTGAGCTGTGTGGGAAACATAAGTGAGTGCCGCGAGGCCTAAGTATACATGCGAGGAAGGTCCATCAATCTGGACTGAAGTCAATATTGACTTGGTCGGGCCTCGTTGCAAAGAGGGCATCATCTCTCGGCACGCATAAAGAGGGACCGGTCCCTTTTCGTTGGCAGGACACGCGTGACAAATGCTTCGTGTGCAAACAGTGGCGCATCTGTGTCTACAGGATAACCGATTCCTTCTTTTCTTTCAAAGCCGAATCACCTATAAATCCTTATGGTGTGTCTTTCAAATACTCTTTGGTGGTCTATACTTACTTTCTATGTATATTTATCACTTTCTTTTTCTATTATAGATCTTTAACTTCTACTTTTGTCAGTCTTATGTTAACCAAAAGTTTTCATTTGAATTAGGTTCCTTTCTTTTCTTTAGTTTTAGCGCGCTTTTTATAGGTTAGAATAGTTAAGAATAATGTACAGGATAAGACAATGATCAGCCATGATCTATGAATTTGTTTATAATATTAAATTATTTAATTTAAATATTTTTTTAAATATTTTTGCTCGTTAAAATTCGTGTCAATTTATTTTCATGCAATTTTAAAATATATATCGTTTAAAATCAGCACGAACTTTTACGATCAACACAATATAATAAAATTAAATTAAACAAAAATAATATAAAAGTTTAATAATTATTTAATAATTTTTTTATTTAATCTATCCATCAAAGAGAGTAGATAAATATCAAATTTTTAATTCTAACCTCAACATTTGATTTTTTAATCTAAAAATTAAACAACACACACGCATAAAAACTATTTAACATATCATGAATAGATCTCATTCAATCCGCAAACTAGAAGACCAATTGAAATCAGATCTTTTCCTCGCGATTAACTTAGTCTTCATCTCAGGTAGTAAATGTTTTAGAAAAACGTTCAAGATATCGCACCGATCAGAACTAGTAATCTTCTGGTCTATTCCACTCAAGGAAAGTATACAACAGTTCTTACTGTAACAAAAAGAAAACCAACACGAATAAGAATGAATAGAAATCATGCGTGCCCAAATAAAGAAACAGGAAAAAGAATGAGACGAGGAAAAGGTAAAAAGATGATGAAAAAAGAAACAAAAGATATAGAAAATGACATAGACATGTTCCCCTGGTTGGAGACAGTGACTATTACATTGTGCATATAAATCGTGTCATAAAATGCATGTACCATCTCAGATCGAAGAAGAAGAAGAAGAAGAAGAAGAAGAAGAAGAAGAGTAGAGTTCGTTGTAGGATATGCTTTGAAGAAGGTTGGGGTTGAGAGACGACCTCCCCCAGCATACAAGCGCATATACTGGTTTTCTAGTTGGCCTGGGCTCTGCACCAGATCGTTTACGACCGTTTTAACCGAGGCCTTCCACTTTTTTCCATCGAGAGACTATAAGATCGACGGCCATCGATCATCCATCCGTCGACTGAGGACGTTGTCGACAACACGATAGCTTCGTGCGTACGATATCGGTTCAAACTTTTTCCTCTTCTTGGTCTTCTCTCAGGTATGCCAGCCAGACTCCGGATCTTCGTTTATGCCTAGACCTTTTATACCGTGACCAGAATCCATGATAATTTTTGCCCATCGAACTTAACAACAAGGTGTCACCCGAAACTACCCACATTTTTAACGTCCTACCCTAAATTTCCCCCTTGTAAACCCCCCCTTTCCTTTCCTTTCCTTTACCCCTTAACCATCTAACCATCTTTCCATCTCTCTTCTACTTCTTGGTTCCATTCCAAACTGGGCCCCAAACTTCTCTCTTACTCTTACAACTTCCCACATCTCGACTTCTTGCATTTTTATGTTCGACGGATTCGCATCCGAGCAGAAGGCAGGTAGCTTCTTCTTCTTTTTCTTTTTCTTTTTCATTTTTTTTCTTCTTCTTGGGTAAGAGACTATGACAACGACGACGACGACGACAACGACGACGACGACGAGGCGTCGCCACCTTTTACGCCCAACCGGTTTAGACTCCTCGAAACGAGCGATAAATAGCACGTCTGAGCTTTGTTCTTCATATTATTCTACTCGGCATCGGCTTTCCTCGTGCAAAGGAGATGTACTAGGATTCACTGATCTTTATCTTCTGATATTTCTTCTTCTTCTTGTTCTTGTTATTCGTTTTGTCCCTTTTATTCTTTTTCTTTGTTGAAAGAAATCTTTTTTAGGGATTCATTATATATATGTTGGGGTTTTGGTAATTAAAACATTTCTCGGGTTACATGACAATTCGTTTAGAAAGTATTTTATTGTTATAGTATTTTAATGGAATAATAATATTAGAAAGGGTGCAGATTGTTTATGATATTTTATATAATTAGAGAATCTTTTATATAACGTTTGATTATTCGATAAATTATTAGATCGTGTAAAAAAAGTTTCTTCGTTATTTTAATGGAAAAAGTGACGACAAGTTTTGTTCATGTTTTTTTATCAAAAGCTTATTTTAAATGGCTTAGAACTTTTATTTTAATGATTTTACGATATGTCAACTTTCAATCGCATACAAGTTTTGTCAGAGTTTTAATAATATCTGAGTTATGTGATTCTAAAGCCATTTATCGAGAAGATATGAAGAAACTTTTCTCTTCAACCTAATATAATGTATTATATAATATACTATACTAATTATATAATAATAATAATAATAATAATAATATCTAATAATAGTAAAAGTAGATTTAATTTATTCGAATATTATTACAAAAATATACTCCATAATACTAATAACAAATAATATTTTATTTCAGATAAATATTCTTAATAATTAACATATTATTAATTTATATATATATATTTTTTGTCGATTATTTAAAATAATTCAATAATTATTAATTTTCCATAAAATTCTTTCTTAAATTAGCAAAACAATACAATAGAAATACATCAGATAACTATTTCAAACAATAAATAACCTAAAATAATTAAAACACTACGCTTAATATTCTATAATTAAACTCCAGAAAAATTGAATAAATCTTCATAAGCAAATAATACAAATCGGATTCAGATCCATAATTATCTCTTAAATTTCATAAAATCCATATAACAATTTCAAACAATACATAACCTAAAATAATCAAATCATTATCATACATCCGATAATTCTATAATACGAATTGAACGAAAACACAAAATCTCCTCGTAAATGAATAAAATAAAATTAAATCATATCTTCTCTTTTGTTAAACTTCAAAATTAAATAAAAATCCCCATAATATTAACCAAAATGGCAATGGGTAACAACGAAAAAAAAGAATAAGTATCCAAAGTGTTCTCTCAAAGTTGAAGAAGTAGAGATGAAACACAAGTAGAGAAAGAGAATAAGATGAAAGATGTTTGCGATAAATAATTCAAATCCATAATTACCTTTCAAATATCATAAAATCCATATAACAATTACAAACAATACATAACCTAAGATAATCAAATCATTAACATAAATCTGATAATTCTATAATACGAACCGACCTAAAACACAAAATCTCTTCGTAAATGAATAAAATAAATTTAAATCATATCTTCTCTTTTGTTAAACTTCAAAATTAAATAAAAATCCCCATAATATTAACCAAAATGGCAATGGGTAACAACGAAAAAAAAGAATAAGTATCGAAAGTGTTATCTCAAAGTAAGAGGAAGAGAGATGAAACACAAGTAGAGAAAGAGAATAAGATTAAAAATGTTTGCGATAAATAATTCACAAATCCATATAACAATTTCAAACAATATATAACCTAAAATATTTAAATCATTATCCTACATCTGATAATCCTATAATTTAAGCTAAACTAAAAATGAGAACACAAAATCTCTTCGTAAATGAATAAAATAAATTTAAATCATATCTTCTCTTTTGTGTTACATTTCAAAATTAAATAAAAAAATCCCTTAAACCTAAACACCAAAATTGCAATGGGTAATAACGAAAAAAAAAGAATAAGTATCGAAAGTGTTATCTCAAAGTAAGAGGAAGTAGAGATGAAACACAGGTAGAGAAAGAGAATAAGGTGGAAGATGGTAGCGATGCTGGCAGTGGCAATTAGCATGCTCGAGGAACAAACGAGCTAGTCGGTCGAGCTAATGCATCGATATACTCACGGTCTTGAGAATAATTATCGGCTGTTCTCCAGCCTACTGTAGTCAAACTAAAGAAGAAGAAGAAGAAGAAGAAGAAGAAAAAAAACAAACGAACGAAGAAGAAGAAGAAGCAAACTTGAATGCACGCGCACGAGCCTACCTTGAGTGCTACTTTAAAGGCGACACCAAAGTCAGCAATTGCGGCATCGAAAAGAAGAAGAAGAAGTAGAAGAAGAAGAAGAAGAATAAGAAGAAGAAACTGCAACAGCAACGGTGATATAGTTGCGGCACGACCTGCAACGGTTGCCCACTCGATGCGATCGCGTCGAGTAACTGGGAACCGGTCACCTTTTCCCTCTTCTTCCTCCTCCTCCTCCTCCTCCTCCTCCTTCTTCTTCTCTTTCACTCTTTTTTTGTTTCTTTTCTTTTTCTTTTTCTTTTAAAGAGAGTCCTAGTAGGACTGAATTATTGTCGGTGAACACCGGACACTCGCCAACACGCTTCGTCGTTTAACCCCAAGCTCAGGGTCCCAGCCCTGTAGCACATTCTTCCCATCGTTGAGTTTTCTCCGCCAGAAGATGTGGAATTCTTTGATTCTTTCATCTCTCTCTTTCTCTATCTATCTATCTATCTATCTATCTATCTTATTTTCGCTTCTTCTTTTTCGTATCTTTTTTTCTTAAACCTTACATCAAATTTTACTTTCATTTTATTTGCATTTGTTTTTGTTTTTGTTTTTCTTTTCTTTTTTTTTCTAAGTTTATTTTCAATTTTTGGTTTTTAGTTTTTTGTTTTTGTTTTTTTTTTGTTTGTTTTTTGTTTTATGCATCGATGAATTTCCTTTATTCCCGTTTTGTCCGTTCACGCTTTATCTCTTCGTTCCAGTCACTTTGGGATTTACGATCAACGAAACTACAAGCGCGGTTTCGTGCCTCGATTCGTTACAGGAACAAGCCGGTATAATTATACGGATTATCTTAAGATTAAGCGGCTATTTCCTTTTGTAAAAGAAAGTTTGTATATGTGTGTGTGTTTAAAAATGTGTATTTGAATTTAATATGTGTTAACATATGACATTGATTGAAACATCTTTTCAGTTATTTTATGTATCTTACATTGTGTTTGTTTTTCATTTTTTAGAAGGAAAATTGTTAGTTTTAGGGTGTTTGTTTGTTCACAGTTAATTTTTTATATAAAATATGATTTTAGAGAGAATTATTAATTTTTTTAATAGAATTAAGTTAATAAGAGAAATTAATTTGAGTTAAGTTAATATTAAGTTTTATGATTTAGCATTTGCTTATTTGTTATATTATGGTATTTTAATTATTAGTTTAACTTAATAAAGTATGTGTAAAGAATTATAATGAGATATTACTAATTTGTATAATATGATAAAGTAAAATTTTTTTCAAGATTAAAATTATTATCATTTAATTTTTATGTGTTCATTATTTATTATCACTATACACTTATTTACAATTATTTTTAGTTATTCATACTTTAAACTATAAAAATATTGTAATAAATGTTAAAACATTTTTATTGTTCTACTTCTATAGAAAATGTATAAAAATGTTCTTCCAATAAGTAAAATCTTTCTTCCTTTCTTTCTCTCTCTCTCTCTCTTATCTGATTAAAATAATATATTGTAATTATATAATTCTCTAATTGTAAAAAATAAATGTAGAAAGATACATAAAATTTAACAAGAAAACACTAATTAGAAAATCATAGTAAAATCTACTAATTTAATTAGAACAGTACTTCCTAATAAGATATTTCTATATTTATATCAAACAACAGTTAAACTAGGAATTAATAAATTAATTAATTCAATTAAACATTATATAAAACATTTTATATGAAAAAAAAAAAAACTGATGTGTGTGTACTGATGTACGCATGTAAGAAGTTATACTTCTTTAGCGTACCAAAACGAATATAACCTCAAAAATAACTTCAACATTTCATATTATTGTGCAATCATTTTTCTTTGCAGCTCATACACCCTACAACGTTTAGGCATTTCGAAAACTTAAACAGAAATTTTAATTCTGGTCAAAAATATCAAAATATAAATATCAGTCAACACTTAATATAAGGGAATTATATCAAATTATTTCATGCGTCAACGGGCATGGTGCAGTGACAGCACTAGTTCCTGTTCGATTATTTAAGTCAAGCAACGCTTGAATACGATTAAAACTTGGATAGGTGAGACCGCTTGAGAAGAAAAAAAGAGAGGAAAAGAAGAAAAGAAGAGGAGGCTGTTTTCATGCCGTAAATTTGAAATCGCTTTTCCCGCGCTTTGTATAAATATCGACAACTTCATGGTGTCGATTTTTCGGTCGCATCTAACTTCACTTTCTAAAACACGCCAATAGAAGTATAACTTCAAAAAGTATATGATTTCTTTGAAAACAAAAAAGGTACAAACATAATCAACGATATTTAACTCAAACCCCATGAAAGCCTAATTTTAATATTAAAATACAAAATAAATAAATTTTTAATACGGAATCACAGGGAACTTGGACATAAAAAGAAGTAGAACTTAATTTAACTAGGTTGGACGTTTCGTCCCTTTATTGGGACTTCTTCAGCAACTTAGTGCTGAAGTGTGGTTGAGAGTTTTAAATTGTAACGGTCGAATATTTAACGAAGTTTAGATGTTTTGTGTTTGGAATATTAATAAAATGAAAAATGTATGTCTACATAATAAAAAAAGACGCTGAACTATAAAATTAAGTTGCTGAAGAAGTCCCAATAAAGGGAYRAAAYGTYCAAYTTARTTAAATTAAGTTCTACTTCTTTTTATGTCCAAGTTCCCTGTGATTCCGTATTAAGAATTATAATTTTGGACGAGAGAAATAACTAATAAAATAAATAAAATTGAATAATATAAAACTATCAATAAAATATATAAACCATTACACTAATATCAAAATAAAAAAACGAATAAAAACGAATCTAAATTCGACAATTTAATTTACCCAAAAATTAATCAAACAACCAACTTCGCTCCCCAGCCCCCTATCCTCCTACGTATGCGAAACGATTTGCGAAAAGAAAAAAAATGAGTGAAGTAAGTAAGACATTGAAAGAAAAAAAGAAAACCGAAAAGAAAAAAGTAAAGTAAAGAAAAAAAAAGAAACAAATCTAATCGTGGCACGATTATCTCGAACACGGTGGGTGGGGTGTTGGGGGGGGGGKGGGAAAGCGAAGCCTATACGAGAGACGTAACAACATGCACGTGCATAAATCGAGGAACGTGCGACAGTTGGGCAAGCAGGAGGAAACATCGTGCTACGTGGCATGAACGACACGCATTAACGCTATACTACCACTCTCGATGGCCATAATGCGTGGAGCACGATGGCTCACGTTTTTCGACTCCCTCTTCCCTCTTCCCTTCCTCTCCTCTCCTAACCATCCAACTTCCCTATTTCTCTCTCTCTCTCTCTCTTTCTCTGCTTCCACCAGAACCCCCAGTTCCCCAGTCCTGCCCCCAACCCCCCAGAACCCCTCTTTGCTCTTCAATACAATACCCGAGCAAAGTTTCGACAATATGTTTTGGGGCCATAGCAAAACGAGGCAACGGATGGATGAACAACGGACACAACGGATGGATGGATGGATGGATGGATGGATCGATCGAGAGGGTTGCTATAACTCGCTTACTGCACTCTAACTATCTCTCTATATATATATGGGAAGTGGGTTTTAGGGAGGGGGGCTTCTGATACGTTGCTCAAAACGCCTGCATTAGCCCAAGTGTGAGCGAGAGAGAGAGAGAGAGAGAGAGAGAGAGAGAGAGAGATGGGTTTATTGGGCGGAGTTTGTTTAGGCCCAGGGCGCGAAAGGCACTCAAGCCGCTAATCTATTTAGCCGTAGTGTTTGATATGGAATTAATGAGGAACCCCCCCAACACTCCCCCCGCTCCCTAACCCCCAGCCCACCCTCCTTAACCCAACTTCCCCTTTTCGCGGTATTACCTACCCGAACCCTACACAGATTTTCGGTTTACCTTTAGAAGTTACTAAAGAGGGGTGGAATGGGGGATTGTGGATGGGGGGGATAAGAGGGGTAGAAAAAAAAGAATAAGGGAAAGATTGGTTATAGTCTTTTCGTTATAACGTTTTGTCGTTTGAGAGAATATCGTCGCACCGTTGTTTCTTTTTCTTTCTCGAACTGTGAAAAGGTATTAAAGTATATGGAGTAAACGCAGCTGTCGCAAGAATGATATTCACTCTTCCTACGTTGAAAGATATTTCAGGGGTGTCCGGGTACTGTCATTATATTTTGAATGCATTGGAAATATTGTTTGGGAGATGGATTAGAGATGCTAAGATGTTGCTTGCATTGGGTATATACGGTCAAGTGGCCCCCCCCGACCAACCCCATACCCCACCACCATCATTACCATCACCCTGGTGTCGCAATTCATTCTTTATCTTTTTCATGCAGTATTACTTTTTTATTGTTTTTTTTCTTTTTACGTTTCTTTTCCTCATTTTCTTCCCCCTTTTCTTACTCTCTTTCTCTCGTGTATCCATTTGTTCTGCTTTCTTTTCTTCTTTTTTTTTTTTTGAGATAGAGAAGGGGAAGGGGAAGGGGAAAGACGTGCCGCGAAATAGCGCATCAGAATGCGACACTGTCAGCAAAATCCCGTGGCGACGGAGTACCGGTAGTTCTCTTGAGAGTAAACTTTGAATAAGTTGACGCTTACGAGTATCTTCTGTCTCACTCTTTCTCTTTCTCTTGTTCTTGCTCTTTCTCTTACTCTTTCATTCTTTATTTCTGTTATGTACTTTGTTGTGACGTCAAGCTTAGAAGCGTCACCAAGAGAGAACATTTCTTTATCAACTTTTAAATCCCTTCTGTTTCTTGCTCCTTTCATTTGCTATAATAATTAAGCTCTTTCAAAAAGCCCAACATCGAGAGAGTTTCAACATTTCAATCGTTGATCTGATTAATTACATTTTTTAATTGTTATTATAAACTAGTTCAAGTGTTTATTGAAAATATATTATTGGAACGATTGTATTATGTTTATCATTGTTCTTTGTAACATTATTATTGTTGTTAATTATAGTTTTGGATATAAAGCACACACACACACACATATAAAGATTAATTGAAATTATTTATGTTTAATTATTTAACTACATAAAACGTTGTTTCTATTTAATATTAGGAATGATTATTATTACTTTGAGGGTAATAATTGATAATATTGAAAAATATTTTTAAATTAATTTAGGATTTTTATTAAGTTTTTGAGCGCATATATGCGTTCGACTGAAAGTTATTGAGTTTGGATTATGAGCGTATATATGAGTTCGGTTAGAAATTATCAAACGTAGATTATGAACGTATATATGTGTTCAATAAAAGTTTTAAGAATGAACTATGGGCGCATATATGCGTTTATTGATATAAGCACTAATGCATAATTAAAACAATCTTTTTTAAATTGTCAGAAAATAATAAAAATTGATACAAATACGATTGATACAAAGTTAGGAATGTTATAAAAGTAAAATGTTTCAGTTTATGTCAAGAAATAAGAGTAGTAGAGTCATATTTAGTTACAGTGTCTTGTAACAATCTGGCAAATGTCTTCTTTTCTTTCTACTATGACACAGAGATTAGAAAAACCAAATAGCAGAAAATATATTTCTGAATTAAGTCTAAATTATTCATTTTTCTCTTTTATAATATGATTATAAAAAAAAACAAAAATTCAAAGTAAACAATTCTATATTCTAGAGTTCTATGATTAAAATCCTATGACTAAAAACAAAAGTCAGAATAAAACTAAATACAATTTTTCGATTAATAAGTTCTTCAATATATAAAAACAAAAAAAAAACAAGAAAAAACTCTAAAGAATTAATACAATAAAGAAAACAAATTTGTAAAATAATCTTATATCTAGTGACAATTAAATTAGTAATTATTAAAGCTAAATAAAGTTAAACGTATCTTGTTAAAAATAATAAAAGAAGAGAATAAAAAAATGGAAAATATGAAAGGAATAAATTTGGATGAAAATGTTTCAGTGTCCTGTGACAGTAAATTCGTCGTTAGCGTCTTCGTCGGGTTCACCGTCGTCAGGAGTTCACCTGAGCGCAGGAAGTTCATCTTTGGTGAATGCTGCATCCGGTGTAGGGACAACGAATCATCCTCTTGGTGTGGTGGGTGTTGTATCCAGTGGCGGGGGGGCTGGTGGTCTGTCGAACGCAAGAATGGCGGTGACGAATGCGGTGGTACGACCACCGGGGAGTCCAACAGCCTCGGTGAGTCCATCTCAAGGTCACCCACCGCCAACAACGGCAGGCCCGACAGCCGCTAGGTGCTGTGACACCGGCAGACCCATCTTCACGGATCCAATCACCGGACAAACTGTTTGTTCATGTCAATACGATCTTCTTGGTGGTTATCAAAGACTTGGAGGATTACCAACTGCAGCCCTTTCGATGTACAGCGCACCCTATGCTGCTGCTGCAGCTGCTGTTGCATCCGAAGGCATGGCTGCTTATTTTCCGAGCCTTGGTGCTGAACAAGCACCATTTTATACAC
>NW_014569623.1:252953-255316 GCF_001313835.1 Polistes canadensis
ATTATTGTATATTATATTTATATATTGTACAATACAAAAGAATTTTTATTTCAAGGTTGATAATTTCTTTTATATTTCTAATATTTTCTATTAAGGTATTATCTTTTTATTTGAATTATAATAGTTTATTTATTTTATTTATTAATGTGTTTAGGTTTCAATGGATTATTAGTATAATTATTCTGATTTTATTCGTATATTATATTATAATTTTATATATTATTTTATTGTTTTTGGGTATGTTGAATAATATTAAAGAATATTAGATGTATGGAGATAAATTGCAAACATGGTTTAGTTTTCATTATAATTAGATTTAATTGACAGGATTAAAGGGTTTCTTTTTTAATTCTATTTATTAACGAGAAATGTGTAAAAATTAATAGCAAATAGAATGCAATGAATTTATTTGTTTTTGTACTTATTTTTTAATTATAATTAGATTTAATCGACAGGATTAAAGTGATTATTCGTTGATTTGTAATACGATGAAATTGGTAACTTCGTTTTTATTTTATTTCTGATCAATAAGACGCAATAGATTTGATTTGACTTGTATTCTACTTTTGATCGATTATTTGATTGAATAAATTAGATTCAATAAATAATTTGTTTTCTTATTGTGGAACGATATTTACCAAAAGGAAAGAAAAAAAAACAAACAAACAAAAAAAAAAGCAGAAGAAGAAGAAAAATACAAATATAATAAATCCTCGACAACAACAACAACAACAAGAAAAAAAAGAAATAAAATGGGGAAGAAAAATCATTAATCCTATCATTTTATATCGTACCATGTTTAAACGTTATATTGAATTCAGCAAGTTCCCAGTAATATCCTCCAGCGTGACGCGTTACGATATAATAAAATAGTGTCTGCGTAAAATACTATAGTGTGTAATGTCCTTTAAGCTCGATCATAAAGAAGAACGATAAAGGCGAGCAGTACTCTCAAGCCGACGGTTAGAAACACGAAACAGTGTTTCCACTGTCGTGGACAACTCGAATTCATAAATTGACGCTTGCGTTGTTAAGTATTTTTTTTTTTTTTTTCTAGCTAGAGAAATAAATAGAATGTGTGAGTAAAGGAAAAAAAATCAAATCAAATCAAATAAAATAAGAAAGAAATATAGGTGGCCCTGTGTGTGGTCTGATAACCCCAAGTCAGCAAATTACGACACGATGCATGCATGAAACTTCGATCTTCTTTACTTCCACTTAAAAACTATTTATTCTTCTTCTTTTTTATTTTTCTTTCTTCTTATACGTTTTCTGATCGTATTAAACGTCATTCCTTGGTCCTCGATTGACGATAATAACGTCTCGTTTATGTGTTATCATCGTTACATGTTACTCTATCTAACGATGTATATATTTATAAGTTGTTTTAAAGAAAATCCATTTACGCACCATTCACGTAATAGAATTCTCAGTTTAGATCTAATTCCAGATCGTGTAGATTAGTTTTCATCTATTTCCTATTAAGATCTTACCGGTTGATTTCTATTTTATTACTTATTTATCTTACTTATAACATGTCTCTCAGTTTTAATGGTATTTCAATCGGGTGAACTTATGCGTCCAGTTTAGTTTGTTGAATGTGTGTTTGTTTTTTAATATGTATCTTGATACGGTATTAGAAAACTAGAGAGAGAAATATTTTCTAAGTAAATTAATTATTTTATTAAGTGAATATTATTAGAAAGTCTGACAACCTTTTTTGTTTTTTTTTGGGGGGGGAGGTTTATTTTTTTTAAGTAAAAGTTAAATTAGTTGTACGATTTATTTAATATTTTTTAAGATTGAAATTTTTTTCCTAACGAATAGATTTTATTAAGTAGAAATTATTGAGAGTAATCTGGTTCTCAAGTGAAATTTTAAATATCAATTAATACGTTTTTTTGTCGCATATTTAATTCTTTAAATTAATGTAATATTACAGATTGAATAATTTTCACACGAATTTATTCGAAAATTTACACGAACACGTAATTAAATTGCTCATAAATATCAGAACAAAAAAAAAAATCTAATTTTCTACGTGAGTTAAATGTTGCTTATCTCGTTATAAACAATATATAAAAAAACGAGCAGCATACACACAAAAATGTATACTATTATTATAATTTATATAAGAAAAAAATAAATCAATTATCTCTCTTAATTGCAAGTTAAATTTTTAATCTAACTTTGTGATTAATTTAATACGACAAAATAAAACGAAGAAGAAGAAGAAGAAGAAAACAATCAATCGTCATTTTACTCGGGTATAAAAATACAACTCGTTACTGTAATAATACGAACGTATTTTATTTTCTTCAAAATGAAAAAAAAAGTGAAAAAAGAAAAAGAAAAAAAATACA
>NW_014569623.1:256268-287103 GCF_001313835.1 Polistes canadensis
AACGTATTTTATTTTCTTCAAAATGAAAAAAAAGTGAAAAAAGAAAAAGAAAAAAAATACAAAAAAGATTAAAATATTATAAAATTATATTCAATCGTCGTTTATTCGAATATAAAAATACAACTCGTTACTGTAATAATACGAACGTATTTTATTTTCTTCAAAATGAAAAAAAAGTGAAAAAAGAAAAAGAAAAAAAAACACAAAAAGATTAAAATATTATAAAATTATATTTAATCGTCGTTTATTCGGATATAAAAATACAAATCGTTCCTGTAATAATACGACCGTATTTTATTTTCTTCGAAATGTGAAAAAAAAAAAGATTAAAATATAAAATTTCTTTTCCAGGCTGCCGGATTAGAATTGAAAGAAAACTTAAGTGCAAGTGCAGCGGCAGCATGGCCCTATCCGTCTGTGTATCATCCCTATGATGCAGCATTCGCGAGTTATCCTTTCAACGGGTAAGTAACAAATAAAAACTATCAATAAATTCAATGATTAAAATAATAATAAATCAAAACAATAATTAAATCAATAATTTTCGATATAAAAGATATTTATACATATATATAAATATATAACTTTATCATCTCACATGTTATATTTATTATTTTTTATTCACAATTAGAATATGATAAAATACAAAGAATAATAATAAGTATAATAATAATAATAATAATAAGAAAAAGAAATAGTAGTTGATATAAAAAGTAATGATTTGATGATTCTTTATTTCTTTATTTCATTTCTATTCCGAGTTCTTCACTTGTTGAAAGAGAGAGAGAAAGAGAGAATTTATAAAAGCGTATGGGTAAGATAAGCTTGCTCCGAGTGAAACACATAAACATTCTAATAAATTAGCCACGAGTTGACCCGAGACTGTCGCTTTAACCGTCTTTTCCTCGACGCCTTCGTTCTCGAATCGGTCGAGTGTCACAACACTACGCTTTAGACCGGTGAAAGGTCTTCGTTTGTTGATAATAATTTCTGATCGAATTCACGCACTATGGATTAACGTGATTTAATTTGAACAAGTCTCTTTTTTTTTACTGTCTCTCTTTTTAAGAAATTTTCAAATACTTCTTTACACACTCGAATTTTTATCTTATTTTTATTTCTCTATTTCTATTCCTCTTTCTTTTTCTCTTTGTACATAAATAAATTAAATAAACGTATACGTGTTGATATTTTATTAAGAGAAATTAGATAATCACGTTGGATTTTTATTTTATATTTCATTGGAATATTTTATTCGTGTTTTATACTCACATTTTTTTATTTTAATCGAATAATTGTATAATATTATTGAAGTAGTTTCATTGATTTTTGATTATTTTGTTTAAAGTTAATATAATAAATTAATTGTGCTTCAGAAAGTATTCCACGGTTAACTGGTAAAAGTGTGGGAAATATATTATCATTTTAATCAAAGTGTTTAATACAATTTTTAATCGAATAATTGTATAATATAATTGAAATAGTTTAATTAATTTAACTATTATGTTTAAAATTAATATAATCAATTAATTGCTTCACATGGTGATCCAAAATTTACTGGTAGAAATGTGAGAATTATATTTTACAAATTGAAATAAGAAACAAATGTTATTAGAAGTTCGATGTAAAATATTTTATATTGCAAAGTTTTATATAAAGAATAACTGTATAATATTATTGAAATAGTTTCATTGATTTGATCATCGTTTAAAATTAATATAATAAATTAATTGTTCCACAAGGTGTTCCAAAGTTTACTGGTAGAAATGTGAGAATTATATTTTACAAATTGAAATAAGAAACAAATGTTATTGGAAGCACGATGTAAAATATTTTATATTGCAAAGTTTTATATAAAGAATAACTGTATAATATTATTGAAATAGTTTCATTGATTTGATCATTGTTTAAAATTAATATAATAAATTAATTGTGCTCCACAAGGTATTCCAAAGTTTACTGGTAGAAATATGAGAATTATATTTTGTAAATTGAAATAAGAAACAAATGTTATTTAGAAGCACGATGTAAAATATTTTATATTGCAAAGTTTTATATAAATAAAATTAAAATAAGTAAAAATAAATTTTCCTGGAAGACCACGTCACTCTGTATTTATTAACCAATACTTTTGACTGAAATACTTCGTAGGGCAGAATATTTTATCGCTCGTATAAGTTACGTTGATTGATTATATTAAGCACACACAGTTAACAATAAATTATAATTCATATTATTGCGAATGAAATAATACACGAAATTTGTTTCTATTTTTTTTTTCAATTAATATTACATTACTTGTATTTTTATCAACAAACGCATGTACGCGCCCATAACATTCAACTAATTTTACACAATTTGGATTGAATTTGATTTAGAAACGATTTTCATTTAGTTCTTGAAAAACAATGACGTTCGTAAAAAAATTTGAAATGCAGATATTACGTGACACACGATTTAAGGCAATACTTACGAACCGGACAATTATTTGTTTATCATTACTTAACTGTTAAAGAATTAATTTCAATAGATTACCGGATACAAATTGAATTTAGTATTTGGTATACGTGTGCAGTAGAAATGGAAAATATTTTTTTTATCAGAGATCTTATAAATAAATTAACATTACATTTGTTATTACTTATATAAAGTTTATTTGTTGTTAATTTTATTATCAAGTGTTTCTAATAGAATTTTAAATAACATTTTTTTTTTTTTTTCGTATTTTAACTTGCAGTTTAATATGTTTTCGTAGATTTATTCGATAAATTCTGAGACATTTCACACAAATTCACACAAATTCTGATAGGTGATTAAACATGAAATGTGAGATTCTAAATTAGAAAAAATCAAATGTTTTTCATAATAAAAGGAAAAATATAATTAGATAGATTAATTGCGTTCTTATTTCATTTATATGGATAATATTTATAGACGAAAATATTTTCTATTTCTTTTTTTCGTATTTTCCTGTTTTGTTTTTCTATTTGTAAATAAGTCTATCCAATTAATTATTCATACGATTCTCATAGTCGTTAATTTTTATATTACGTAGATACATTATTCATTTAGATCAAACATTTAAATATTCTCGTAAGTATTATATTCGTAAAACACTTTTAGTTATTCGATCACTATTGATTCGAATTATTTCCTGAACGCGTTGTTGTTTACACGATTAGTTAGTGGAATCGTTGTATATCTTTATTTTACTTGTAACAATAGATTTACGTAGTTTGTAAATTTTTATTGACGTAAATAAAGTTACGGAATGATATACGAATAAAATCATTTATTTCTTCGATCGACATTCGGTATCAATTGTATTATTCGAAGTTTACATACAAAGGGTATTAGAAAATGAGATTAGGAAACCATAATATATGTGAATTTAAGTCTTATCGTAGATATATTTTCTTATACTAAATTAACGTATGAAATTATTATAATAACAATAATTTCACAATTGATTTTTATAGAATTATATTTTTATTTCAAATGTGTGTGTGTGTTTTTTTTTATATAAATTACAAATATATTTATGCGATATTTTTTAAATTGTATTTGTAAGATCTAGTAACTTAAATCTTATTACAAGATTGGATCGTAAAATATCGGATATCTTCGATAGATAAAGTCTCTGACGAAACTACGAATTTGAAACATTTGTCGGTTCAATT
This sequence comes from Polistes canadensis, assembly GCF_001313835.1. NCBI lineage: Eukaryota > Metazoa > Arthropoda > Insecta > Hymenoptera > Vespidae > Polistes > Polistes canadensis. Next base: position 259,949 of record NW_014569623.1, read on the forward strand.
TGACGTAAAAAGAAAACCAAGGAATGTTAGAATTTACTATCGATTTCCAAGATAAATCGATTTATACGATCGATCGATTAGAATCTTATTGCAAAAACGATGTAAAACTTGGAAGATTAGATTGGGAAATATTTTCTATCGTGGATTGAGAACATTTATCATGAATTTATATATTTCGCAAAAAAACAATATTACGAAAGAACAGAAAGTTTGTTCATATAATAAATTGTTTAGAGAGATATTATTAAACAAAAAATTGATATTAAAATTAATTGATCATTCTAATAAAAAACCCCATAAAAGAGTGTAACAAAAAACCTAACAATTAAATAATTAAAAAATATAATAATTAAGATAAGATTTAAAACAAAAGAAAAATATTGTAATTACATAGAATAGAATATAATAAAAAGAAATTTGATAATTCGAATTAGAACCCTCGTTTTAAAACATCGTAACAAAAAGTAACCAAAAGAAAATTTTAATAAATAAACAATCTATATTAATTATCGTTGAAAAAAAAACAAACAAACAAACAAAATAAAACGACAAACGTTCGCGTACACAAAACGAAACAAGATAAATAAATATTAAAATAATAATAATAAATCGTCGTCTCGTTTGATAAACCCTCAAACAAAATTAGATCACTTCAATGAAACATAGTAGAATAAATAAAGAAATAAATGATGAAAAGAATATGTGTGAGGTTAGATTTCAACGATATTGAAACTTGATAAGGCAAGTAAGTAAGTATAAGTAAGTAAGTCGAGTATGAGTTCTCAGTCACGTATCTATCAGTCGAATTCTCCCCCGGTAAAGGCAAGGTTATACGCGGCTTGACAACTGCGTTCAGCTCATGGGCATCTAGATACTATATTGCGACGTGACGCACTTCCGGTCGGTGCTCTGAGACTGCTTCGTATGCAAGGAAGCGATCGGGTACTACAGCTTGCTTAGCATCCATTCGGTCTAGTCGCTTAGCACACCGAGCCTTCCTTTATGGGGACCTACCGCCGCTCCTCACCGGAACCGCAACACGCACTCGGCCAAAGTGTGATAAGAATTGCCGGAAGGTGATCGGACCTGCACCTGCACCTACTCACCGAACACGATTTTTTCGAACCTATAACAAAACCCCAACCCCCAATACCCACCCCAACTTTCTCTTCTTTCTTATCAATTCATCACGTAAACAAACCGTTCCCTTTATTCTTTTTTTTGGTATCCAAAGTTTCAGCACATTTCGGCAGATTATTTAGGATTTTGATATTTTTCATTAGGTATCATTTGTAGCGTGTTATAATATAAGTTATTGAGGTATCAGGTTGCTAGAGTGCTTCCTGTTCAGTTGTCTGCGTATAATTGTTTAATAGGTTTACTAGGATCATTGTTTTAATTATATATTTGTTGCTTCTTTATTTTTTATATCCAATTTTGGTATCCACATTAGGAAGATTTTTTAGCATTTAGATATTTCTTATTAAGTACCATTTGTAGCGTGTTGAAATACAAGTTATTGAGGTATCAGGTTGCAAGAGTGCTTCCTGTTCAGTTGTCTGGGTAAATTTTCTACTTACAATTGTTTAACAGGATTACTAGGATCATTGTTTTAACATATAGGTACTGCTTCTTTATTTTTTATATCCAATTTTGGTATCCACATTAGGAAGATTTTTTAGCATTTAGATATTTCTTATTAAGTACCATTTGTAGCGTGTTAAAATACAAGTTGTTGAGGTATCAGGTTGCTAGAGTGCTTTCTGTTCAGTTGTCTGCGTACAATTGTTTAACAGGGTTACTAGGATCATTGTTTTATTGTATATGTGCTGCTTCTTTATTTTTTATATCCAATTTTTGTACCCACATTAGGCAAATTCTTTAGCATTTAGATATTTCTCATTAAGTATTATTTGTAGTGTGTTAAATTACAAGTTGTTGAGGTATCAGGTTGCTAGAGTGCTTCCTGTTCAGTTGTCTGGTTAAATCTTCTGCGTATAGCTGTTTAAAAGGGTTACCAGGATAATTGTCATGTCTTGATTTGTTTTCACACAAGTGTGCTGTTTCTGTTGTTAAAGATTTGTCTTTAAACAGTTTTAAGATTTAGGTATGATGAATTGGATTGATTTTTGTTAAGTTATGTAATAAAACTTTTGGCTGATATAATCAATTGTTAGATTCCGTATATGTCCAGATAAGTTTTATTATTGTTTTAGATATTTAAAGTTTGTTGTTAACTACTTAACCAAACCATGTTTTCTTTTTCTTTTGATACGAGCTGAATTTAATTTGTTCCTTACGCGGTGTTTCCATGTTAAACGGGAGTTTAGATGCATATCTTAGTATTCTACTATTTTTATTAAGGGTATCAAAATGGTAAAAGAGGGTATTGTAGGGTGACTTGAAAGTTCCTAAAATATAGTTAAGATGGGTTAAGTTAGTTCTGAAGTACATAATTGATTACTTCGAATTTTTTGTGTGACTATAAAAAGAATGTATGTAACATAAAACAAACGAAAGATAACTTCTAAATTAACAATGGAATTGTTAAATATACAGAATATTACAATCTGATAAGAAATTAATTCTTAAAATGAATTCTTACAATTTTTGTTCATTTTTTCATATTAAAAAAAAATAATAACTACATTGTTAATTAAATAAAATCTTTCGCATTGTGTAATTATCTTTATATTTATAATTTCTTCATTTTGTAAAATCGAAAAATTTTCTTAAAACAAGAAAAAATATTTTTATTTTAAATATTAAGTTTATACCGTCGAAAATTTCTGTTAATATATTCTTATAAAATGTTCATCCGAAAATAGTTTGAAGAAGATATTAATATTAATGATAATTACATTGTTAATTAAATATTAATCATTTGCATATTGAGGTTATCTCCTACGTGATATTCCGTTGTGCTAATAAAATAAACCAGTAAGAGACGGTTTTATTGACAAATTGTACATGTGTATTTACACGAGGATGGCTCATATTTAATTAATATTTCTCAATATTGGAATAACGTAAATGGTATATATTTTGGACAGAGTGCGAAACATTTCTAATGGACACAAATAGTTAAAGCCAATAAAGATTTTTAGTTAAAAGTAAACAAACTCTTATAGGAGAAATACAAAATTCAAAAATATTTAAGATATTAAATATTTATTCTATATATTATTATATTATATTTATTAAATATTCAATTGAAAATAATTATTAAGATAATTTAAATAATAATGCTAAAAGGTTTTGACTTAAAAAGGAAAACAATAGACAAAAATCCTTTCGACTAATTTAACGAAAAAAAAAGAAAGAGGTACGAAAATGAGAAAAAGCAAGATGGGTAAAATTTTAAGTGTTCACATGATCATCGGTCATCTGCTTAACTTTATATGAAAATCAAAAAAAAAACACAATTTAAAAACGGCCGTTTCGGTTTACTGACGTACGGATAACAGTCCCGAATGATTATCTTCGTATTTAAAATTTAAAAAAATTTTTTTATATCGTCCATTTATCTTACCGAGATAGGGACTGTTTTAAGTGATTACGTAATGTCATCATCGTCGGCCCCAGTTCCTTTTTTTCCTTTTCTCACTTTCGGCACAGCTCGCAAGTGCGGTGCAATTAGCTCAAGCAAACGTCTCGTCATGGGATATAAGTTTCACGATGCGATAGGTACACCAAACGTTTCATTTCATTTTCTTTCTTCTTTTATACATCTTATCTTTCTCTTTCTCTTTCTCACTGTTATGTTTATACGTAAGAAGTTTCACACACATACTCAAGATAATTGACATCAGACTGTTACAATTAATGTAATCTAAACATATTAAGCTTGCATACATTGCAATTTATTTGTTAAACAAACTTTTATTAATAGCAGAAGGGACAACACGTTTATCGGATAATTATTATTATTATTATATCTGCAATCTTATTTTTACACCGTTTATATATGAAAGAAGTTGCAAACAATATTTAGATAATTGATATCAAACTTAGTGTATTTCAAGAAATCAGAAAACAAACATATTATCCTTGAATGGTCAGGAAGTAATATTGTGTAAAATTAAAAAAGAAAATAATAAAGTTTTATTAAGTTATTAAATATGAAATGTTCTAATTTCAAAGTGAAAGTAATCTAACAAGGGCAACCTCAGGTAGACTAAGTTCATTGTCAGATTTTTTTCAAATTTTGCATTCTTTTAGAGATTCATGAGGATTATACACTTCACTTTGGAATAAACCTAAACAGCTAACCGTTTTCGAAAAATTAAATGTAGAATTTTCGCAAACGTTCTTATATACATTTATTTCCTTTTAATTCCTCAATTAATTGATGTTGACGGTAGCGTAATGGATAGCAGTGCGATTTTGTATCCACAATGTTGCCGGATCGATTCTCGACGGGGTTAGAGTTTTTTTTCTTTGATTTTATCAGAAATTGTTGACTGTCTAATTGGGGTTTAATTCAAAATTGTAAAATTGTAGTTTTCATGAAACCCCCCTACACGAGTGTTGAAAAATTTGAAAAAAATCTGACTATGAGCCTAAAATTAACCTAGAACTTTATAATATAAATATTAGATGGTAAAATCAATTCCTACTATTCCTTATTAAAATAGCCGGTTCCAATAACGATGGGCAAGTTCAATGGAAAAATTTAGTTGCACGTCTTGTTTTGTAGTTTAGACATTGCTGAAAAAGCTTTGCTTCATAAACTAAATTTCTCGACGTCAGAAAGATTTATCAATCGATTGAAAATGAATCATAATAAACTGTTTTTCCGACGTTTGCTTAAAATGGCTGATTATTGATCCAATATTTGATTGAAATATTTGTTTTACATTATGTCAATTAAAAAAAGATTATTTAATAAAAATTTATTGAAAATTTTCTTCACTTTTATATTGAAAAAGAACATTAAAAATATAATAGATAATTTATTTTACTTACAAAACTTTTGCTACCACATCGCGTGTAAACTGGTCATTGTAACTGGTTTTAGTATAATTTTACGATTAAAAATAAATAAATGTTACAAAGATAAAATATGTTTAAACATAATTAGCACATTTTTTATGAAAGAGTTTTTTCAACTTTACAGATCTACATATAATATAATACCTATTAAACAATTTTTTTTTAAATATCCATAACTATTGACTGAACACACACACACCGTATAATAATAAATTTAAAACAAAAATCATTTCCTCTGAATCACTGGATACCGATTAAAAAACAAAAACCTGACAAAATATTTAACAAACGGAGTACCCTAAAAAAATATTCCTAGATAAATATAAAACAAAAGATAAAAGAAAAGAAAATCCAGATGAGTGTGATTAAAATCTCTCTCATCAATAAAATCAATCCAAAAACCAATACCGATTTCTCATCAGGATTTAACTAACTAAGAAACACGGAAGTAAAAATCGTATTGAATTAAAAAAAAAAAAAAAAGACAGAAGAAGAAAAAGAAAATTAATAATAAGAATAGTGTAGTGAATTTTCGAGGACAATAAAGAGCAGTCAAGAATAAGAAAGAAAGAGATTGATAGATAGATAGATAAAGAGAGTAAGAGAGTAGAAAAAGTTATAATATTATGGGGGTGAGGGAAAGAGAGAGGTTGTCGATTATGCGAGAACGTGTGCTAGGGGCCACTTAACATAAGCATACAAAAAGCCAATAATGCAGCGTTGGCATGCATGGCCGCGAGGTCTTGGGATCGAACGGGTTAACGGTCTCGTCTTTCCGGCGGATTGGCCCTGCTTCCGGAGACATATAGGGTAGACAATAAGAAACCAACAGCCGGGCCACTTCATTCGTTTACGACATACGTCCTTCTTTATTCAACTTTTCATATCAACTTGTTCTTCTTCTTTTTCTATTTCGTTATCTACTTTTATTCAACCTCATCCTATTGTTCTTGTTCATATATTACTTTTTTCTATTTCTTCACTGTGTCTTATTTTATTATGATATTTCTTCTTCTATTTTTTCTCTCGGTATTCTATTCGTTCGTAAATTTCTTCATTTGTTTTTCTTCCTATTGGCTTTTCTTAATGTTCTGTTTTTAAAAGTATGGGTACCGTAAAATACTTTTAAACAGAACCGCGTGCAACACGTATTTTATTAAAAGTGTGTCCGTACAACGACACCACCGATGTGTCGGCACGCGAATCGAAAGCACGAGCGACGACGAGTCATCGGCGTCGTTTAAGGACGTCCGACTACGTGCCGCATGCGGAATGTGTTTAAATTGAGTGTCGTCGGCACAAGTAAGTAGGCATATATCCCGCGTAACGTTCTTCGATTATACGCAATATGTATTCCTAACGAGATACCAATACGGTGGTATGATATATACTATACGAATGTTTCGTTATGTAATTCGTTTATTTCAAAGAATTTTTTTGCGTTTTAACGCGTTCCCTTTTTTTCATTTTCCCCAAAAACTTTTTGTTATCTCAAATTTAAATGCGAACTTTGAGTGGCCATATTTTATTACGCAATTTGTAGGTTAATGTATTTAATTTCTTTTCTTTTTTTTTTTTTGGAACATTTTATCATCACGAATTTAATTTTCGACGTATGAAAGAATAATATTATTAATGGAATATTTGTGTTATCAAAATATTTAATGGCATTTCGATATATTTGTTACGAGATCTATCTGTATCGTTGGATAGGTATAACATAACCTAATTTATATTCACGAATGTTTTATTATGTCATTTTTTCGGTTGTGACGAATTTTCTATCTTTTTTGTTGTTTCTTCTAGATTTATTATTAGAAATGAAATGAAATGTATGATTAGTGTAATTCATTGGTTGAAGAATTTTTGATGTTTTTATTGTACGCGGTAATTTATTAACAGAAATTAAATTTGATTTTTAATCTTGATACGAATAAATAGAACGAATGTTTGTTTTATCTAATTCGATAAATTTTTTACGAGTATTTATTATTAATAATTAAGTGTAATAATATGTTTTACTAATATGTTTTATTAATGAGATTTCTATCATTGCTGAGATTAATAATATGAATATTTAATTATGTCTAACTATTGAACGTCGGAAAATTTTTCTATGTTTTTTTTCTTTTTTAGTATTTATAGTCATTAACTAATCTGAATACATATTCGTGTAATAAGATATAAATCTTCTGTAAGATAAATAATGTTTTACTACATGCATAATTAGAGCCTTTTTTACATTTGTGGGTTTATTATGAAATTAAATTTGATACATATATGTTACAAATTTCCAACATTGATTAAAATAATTATTACAGATGTTTTATATTATATAATTTAAATATATTTTTTAAAGAATACAAGAAAACATACCAAACAAAGTAAATAAAAGTTAAATAACAATATACGATTATTTCTAATTAATAAAAATAAAAATTATGAGCAAATAAAAAATTAAAAAGATCTAAATAATCTTAAAATAAATCATACGTTTGTTTATTAAACAAAAATAAATATAATAAATCAAATGATAATTTAAAACATGAAAATTACTTGATCAAATATTAATGCATATTAAAATAAAGGTATAATAAATAACAATAATATTTAAAAATCAACTATATTAATTATATTGAACAAAAACTACAAAAACAAAATAAAATGTATTTAATATTATATAATGAATAATATTCAAATGATATAGCACTCTTAAATAAGATTTAATTCTATAGAAAAATTTCTACGAGAGTCCTTTTACATGGATGATAGATGAAAGTTTTCTTTGCAAAAAATTCTTCTGAATATCAGAGGTTGTTACGTAAATCAAGAAAAGTATATACTTGATCGTAAAGAGCCGACGGTGTATTATAATCGAGTGTATATGCATTCGGTGAGAATAATGTTTCTACCTGCTGTATGCTTTCGCGCGGCTGATATCAGAAGTACATTGATATATTTCGCGAGTTAATGCAAAACCGAGGCTAATGCATTCCCCATCTGCGTGAGAGACCTCGATCGTAGTTTTAAACGAACAACTCAAATTCTACTCGTTCGTAATACTTAACACTAAACGTACACCATGGTCGCTTACATTATCGGCTTACAATTTTAAATTAAAATCCACCATTCGATATCATTACTTTTCTTTTTTATTCCATTATATAATTTTATATTATTATATAATTTTATAATATTATTTTATGTTAAAAATAAAATATTATTAGCAATTACTTTTACGAAATATAAATCTTTGTTCTTTATTGTTTTTTTTTTTGGCATAAATCATGCTTCTTTCCATCATTTTATTTTCAAATTTTGTTATATTATTGTTTAAAAATTATTTTATTTATAATTTAAAGTAATACCAAGTTTACTATCATCAATGATAATTAATTGTATAAAATATATATTTTGTTTTCAAGAATTTTAAGTTTAGTGTTACAATTTTGCGGTTTATATTCTTGTTCGTCTTCATTTTTTTTTTATAATTTTATTGTTTAAAAGGGTTTGTATCTTAGATTAATGATTATATGTATTTAATTCTGAAAATATAAATTTTGTCAAAGTACGATCGTTTGAACGGTTGCGATATAAATAGGTATACGTAATCAATCGATAGGTTCAGTGTTAAGCTTCAAACTTCTTGGAAGATTGCACAAGTGTAACAAGATTACCGGCTATAAGCATGTAGTAAATACAATGAAAACGTTATTTGATTCTTCGCATCGTATATTGCAGTTAATTCATCATCTTTCATTGGAATGATCGGTTACTTCTTTTAACAAATATTTATTTCAACTATAGATTCTTTGAAGTAACGTGGACCCCTTTCCAGTTTATCAGCTTCGAATGAAATCATGCTCAATAAAATCCTAATATTATTAACTATCTTTCTTATGATCAATATTTATACAACAACGCAAAACAAGTTATTTTTACATTTATAATTAATTTATTAATTCTTGGAACAATAATAAATATAAAATAATGGATGACTTCAAAATTAAATAATACAATTATCCTAATATTTTCTTACATATTAATTTCTATTAAATAAAAATAAAATAAACTATTTTTAAAAGCCAATAATAACATTCTTCTTTTAATTGATCAATAATTTAATTAATTCTCTAGTAAATATATAAATAAATATAACAATATATAAATACTTTTAATCTGAAAATACAATTACCGAAAAATCTCTACTTTTCAGATATAAAGCAACATGAATATAAGTAATTTAAAAACAGATAATATCATCTTAAATAAATCAACAAATATTACATTATTTCCAACAAAATAATAAAAAACAATATATCCAACAATCATTCGAATACCCAACTACTAACAATACTATACTAATACAAAAAAAAACCCCAATAAGTAATTAAAAATACCTTAATAAGCAATACTATACCCACTAACAGATTTTCCAGTAGAAGTCACGTCTAGATCGGATGATGAACGACCATTTAATGACTTGATTTAAGCCAAGAGGGTTGCTATATTTTTTTTTTTCGTTTGAAGGATAGTACCACTAACTGTAGCAAGATCACAGGAACGTTATAGAAAAGCAGCAAAAGGGTTACACTAACGTTGTCAACGTTAAAGATACGCGTTTCATATTTTTTTGTGGTTAGGTTTAATAGAGGGCGGTAACGTTGCAACGATTTTTGTTTCTAACCTCTTTCTTCTTTCATCCTTTCATTTCCCATCACCCCTGTTTGTTTTTTGTGCCTGTCTCCCTTACATGGTCGACATGCAGATGACAGCGGTTCGTCGAAGCACACGACAGGCCTCTTTCAGGCCCCAACGTGTCTCGTGGCTCGCTCGCGCTTTTCCCATTAGCCTTAATGGACGTAGATTAGTCCTCCTGGTAGACGCCGTCGTACGGCAGGATTTAATGACTTGGCCGCACCCCTCGATACCGATACCAACTTATACTACTCGGTTCTACAACCTGAACGAGTGAAAGTAACGTTCTTATGGACGATCTTTCTTCAGCTATCAGAACTTTACCTTAAACCCCCACCACAACCCTCTCTCTCTTTCTCTTACATCTCTCATTTGACCATATTAGAAAATTATGTTTATCTGGAAATATTTAGCGATCTTTCGCGTACTCCACTTTAATAATATTAATATTATTACGTATTTTTTTATATTTGTCTTGTTAAATTGTTTTTTTCTGAGCTATTAATTGAATAAATATACTTTACGATATATATTATATAGTATTAGAAATATGTTGAATTAATTTATGTGTAACTTTTGGATTGTTTATATTTAACCTTAAAAATTTTAATTGATTAATTAACATATAAAAATGGGAATAAGTAAATGATAAATATTTTGTCTGTTTTTTTGTTTAGAAATTTTTATTATAAAAATTATTGTCATAGTTAAACGAGTAACGAATTTGTCGTTAGATCGATAATGGCGGCCGTTAAGAAATACAATATGGCGGCTTTAGGATTGTCTTATAAATAAAGAAAGTACGTAAGAGTTCGATAAGGTGAAATAATGTTATGGTTTAATACGATGTTATTGTACGTCTCTTTGTAAAGATCTGATAGAAAATGAAGCTTTTCTTGTGAATCGTAATCACTCGAGTCAGTCAGTAAACCACCATAGTTATAATAGTAATAGTGGTGATATAGTCAAGATCGTTTTCGGAGATTACGAGAACTATATTACGAGCGTTGTAAATTTCGTAATCTAGGCACAACACTGGCTCGAGTTAATCTCGATTAGCGATAATTCAACTCTGACTGTAATCTTGGAACGCAATGTTGGTTAAAGCGTAATACTAACTAAGATGAATTTTAAACGATCGTATGACAAAGTAGCACACTGTGTGTTACGTTTTATATAAACTCGTTTGGACTCTTGGGCCAGGGATTGCTTGTATTATATATATATATACATTTCTTTTTCTTTCTTTCTCTTTATTTCTTATTTTTTTTTCTTTCTTTCTTTTTATTGATACATGAGCGTCGACATTTACAGCAGGACCACACGTGATAGAAACAGAGAAAGATGTACATGCATGTGTAAAAGAATGAAAGAGAAAGATTCAAAGTATCAATCTCATACGTTTCACACACACAACATGTACACAAACTTAAACTCATTTACATATATATAACCTACAAACCGCATACTATTAACAATTCATACACATAGATATATTACACAAACGTACATCAAATAGATAACCATATATATATATATATATACCCATATACATTACGTACCAAACATAACCTACATAAACACTACACAAACCATACACAAACACATATATCAATCATCACATATATACAATCTTATAAATATATATTTATTTATATATACAATGAAAATTCTTTGTATATGAGAAGGGGTTTACGATCGATAGATTAATCAGTTTGCAAACAACTGGTAATAAAATGATTCAAATGTGAAACACAAGCAACATTCAGTACCGTGACAAAACTAACTCCATACCTTCCTCTCTTTCTCTCTCTCTCTCTCTCTCTTTGTCTCTTTCAATCTTCTCACTAAAGTGCGTATAAAGCATTTCCAAGGGTTTCTAAGTGTGACGACATAGGTTCACATATATAAACGTCTACAGTCACTGGAGATATCCACGTCGGCGTCGTGTTGTAAACTGTAAGAGCACAAACCGCGTTTTCTACTCTCTCTACTCTACTCTACTTTACTCTACTCTTTGTCACATGATCGTAACACGACGCTATGGTAATCGAAGGAACTTCTCTTCCATTTATTTTTCTTCCTTTCTTTCTTTTATTCTCTCTATTTTAACCTTTTAGATACGGCTGAATTCTGCGTGTGGCTATTTCCCTGGACGGCAGGGTTTGACGCGAACAACGTATAATTGATATAACACTGCAAAGTGTGGCGGGCAATTCCGTTCTGTGCACGAGAACATTCAAATGAAGTATTTGATGATTAATTCATAATTTTTTTAAAATTATATTACACATACTTTAACTATAACATTCCACTTTAATGACTAATAATATAATTAAGTATTATAGATTTTAAAACATGGTACAATACATAAAACTACGTCACAATTGTTACATTGATAACGAGATCTTCGCCTTGTATCGTTTTTGGAACACACTATACAATTTCGTAACGTTTTTCTARAATTTTTAGATTTACAGTRGGATGGAAAATGTTTCTCAGTTAGTCTAAACGGTTAGTCCACGGTATATCTACTGCAGCTAATGTTACTGTTCATATTCCCGTATTTTCTCGAAATTTCTTTTTGTAGTGTAAGATAAAACGTTCGCATTATTACGTTTTTTGTTTGAAACCGCGCGTCGTTCAAAGAGATGACGTACACGAAATACATTAGTAGCGCGTCGTCCTAAAAAATGATATCCGCGAAAGCCACTAAAGTGGCGCGTCGTCCTGAAAAATGATATCCGCGAAAGCCACTATAGTGGCGCGTAGTATCTAAAAGGTTAATGATTATCATCTTTGCTTTCTTTTTTATTCGAGTCATTTTTTTTCCTTTTTTGTTTTTCTCCTTTTAACCATATTTATTTCAACGCAAATATTTTTATTGTTAACCCCTTGGCCTAGACGATATCTGCCAATTGTGCTGCGTGCCATAATAAACAAGAGAATCGGTCGCGCGCTGTACCATTCATTTGTTCAGCCGTGTACTTAAACTGGCGCAAAATGTGTAACTTTCATGACATATGTTTTTCAGAGCAATGAAATGAGTTGTTAAATAATAAACAATGTGTAGGTACAAATAGTCATTTTCTAGACGTCTAGGGTGCAATCATAATCAATTAATCAGTTGACAATAATAATTTATTATTTTAAAATAATGAATCAATAGCAATTTATAAATGAATACTTAGTTAAGTGAATGAAAAAAAAAAAAAAATCATGATGATCATTGATGGTTTTTTTTTTTCAATCAAAGAAAAAGTATTGGATGTGGAATAAATCCAATCGCTTGTTCGAATAATACGCTGCATCTTATGCACCGATTCCTCACCACGAGCCTGACTCGTGGCTTTTGTTTATGGCACAAATTCTTTACCACGAGTTAGACTCGTGACTTTCGTTTATGGCACAAATTTTTCACCACGAGTCTGACTCGTGGTTATAGGCCAAAGAGTTAAACAACCCCCTGCGCACATTTGTGATTCACTTTTTTTTTTTTTTTTTTTCTTACACACACACAGAGATACATTTATTTATTCCGCATATTTTCTTGTAACGTGTAATTGATTTATGAATCCTTAAAAGTTTACAGTATACGAGATTTGTATTGCATTAATGGTATTTTTATTTTATTGGAATAAGTTTAGTTAATGTAATATAAATCGATTTATATTAGTGATTATTATTTAATTGAAAATTTAATGACAATATTTTAATCAAATGTAACATTGTTTTTGTATTTTTCTTTTTTAAATAGTTTTAATAAATAACTGATATGATGGTTGGATGTATTAGGTGGTATTTTAGTATTGAAATTTCTTTTAAATTTTTACATTTATACAGGTACATGCAAATTAATGTATTTATTGTTACTAAAATATATCTAACAAATGTCAGAATTTGCAATAAAAATGAATAAACATCAATTAAGAGTACATCTCTACCTATATTTTTGTATAATTACTATCATAAATATCGGAATAAGCAGTTTTTCGCGAGATAATAAATGTTTTGTTATGTATATTACATTTTGTTGTCAGATATTTACGATTTATTAAGCGTATTTTCAAAAAATAAGAATATTTGAATCGTTAATATTTATAAGCTCATATAATTAGTAGCTTTTTGAATTATGTTAATATCAATTCGATGAAGAAAATTCTAATATTCATTCTTTCAATGTAATTTAAAAGAAAAAAGATAAGTGACACCAACTTCAGGTATGTGAACAGGTAACACTAAAGTAATAAAAAAAAGATTTATATTAACATGTGTCTAATTCAAAAATATATCCATTTTGTGTTACCATAATCTGCTATAGCAGTATCTTCACATAGAAAATACTTAAAATGATAACTTGTTTAATTTGTATTTTTAAACAATGCTCTGTACTTATTAAATATTTAATTATTTCATTTGAATTAGTTCAATTTAAATATTTATATATTTATTACTACCATTAGCTATCTATACATCCAACATTAACAGTAAATAGAAAATTCACAACACTCATATAATTACCGATTAAAAATAATACAAATAATTATAACACTTGATTAATAATATATAAACCAATCAAATATTAACAAATAAGGCCTATAATAACCCGATTAATAGGTATTAAATTCCACAAAGGATTTACCGACAAGACAAATCGTATCGAGCGGTGTGTACCGAAAGAAGGCGGTACGATGCTTGAAAAAAGAAACCGTAGGAAAAAGGGCCTGGCATGTCTTCGCGGTTGATTAAACTCCAAACGAAGCATGAGAAAAGTAAATGGGAAGAAAGAAGACGGAGATAATCGAAACAAAAAAAATACACACACACACACAGACAAATTACAAAAGAAAAAATACAAAACGAAAACTAGAAAACAGAACAAAAGTACAAAAAATAAATATGGTTTCCCTTTCTACGACTAAACCCACACCCACTCGTATATACACACACACACACACACACACATAAACGAGTGCACGCGTATATATCGAAAGAAGATGGCGCCTAAACCGAAATGGCTACACTTTCATGCTGATAAAACCCATGACCCTAGGTAGAGAGAAAAAAAAAAATAGGAGGGTCAGAGAATACGTTAAAAAAATGGTAGGAGAAAGAGAATAAGATAGTGAATGAAAGAGCGAGAGAGATAGATAGATATATGTATACGTTTAGGTATCACCCTTCGCTACGACTGGTAACGAGGGGCGGAGTCCCACGTACGTGTCGCACACCTGCCCGTTAACTGTTCTAGATAGGTGACACCCGTTTCTACCCCTCTTTAAACGTACCCCCATTTTTTATCCCTGCTATACTATAATACATAGTGATGAATGTTACGCATACGCGCGTACATTATGAACTAAAAGTTAACAATTTTTTACAGACATTTTGTGAAATTGTATAATTCTATGAACATAATTAATATACGAGGTTTATCGATTTGCTGAAATTTTTTAATATACGTAATTTTGATTACAAATATTTGACGTAATAATGATTGATTTTTTGTTTGTTTGTTTTTTTTTTTTTAATTTATCGATACTTTTAATTTTAATTGAAAAAGAAAGAAAAATCCACGAAAGATTCTTAACTTTTGACTGGCAGTGTATTTGTGTCGTATTAGTACTCAGTTTAAAACGATAAACGTGTTGTTTTAACAATGCGATGACGTGCATGCTTATTCTTTCTGTTTTGTTTTTTTTTCTCTCTTTTTTTTTTTTTTTACTTTTGTTATTTCTTTCTATCAATGTATATACATATACATAAATTAGATGTTATTTATTTATTATTGCTTAGTATGCTATTAACGCTACCATTGTTTAGAGATTAAGTCTTCAAACATTGTTTGGAAATTGCTTGTTATCATAAATATCGAACACTCATTGCGATATTTAGGTGTAATGTTGCTATTTGTAGGTTTTTTTTTTTGTAGTATTATGTTGTTTATTGGTCTAAATATAGATTAGGTAATTGTTGCTTTAAATTATTTTAATTTGACATCTTTATTTTTGTTATTTTTTTTTTTTTTTAATACATTTTAAAATTTTAATTTCTATATTCGAATATTTTAATGGTTTTTATTATTTAGTTTGCTGATTTGGCAAAAGGAATTGAAGTTTTGGATACGTTTGTGATAGCTGTGATACAATATTAGGTTTTTTTTACTAATTTATTTCGAAATTGTTAGATGTTTAATACAGAATTAATGGTATAAATAAAAATTATATATACTGTTTGATTGGTCAATAAAATTCTGCTTATAAGTAAGATTAAAATTTTCAAATACAAAATGGTACACATTCAGTGGAAATTGATATGAAAATAGTGTTAATTTGAGTTATAAGTAAGGTCGCCATTTTCTTCTACGAAAAAGAAGCTTTTAAGTAGACATTAATATAGTGTTCGATTAATTTATTAATATTATCAAAATATTTAATAATTTGTTATATCGGGTTAGCTAATAATTACGATTGAAATTTTGAAATATTAAACATTGATAAAATTTGAATTATAAATATTGCAAATTCTTTCATATACATAACCTAAAATCACGTGTCAATAACTTACTATAACCATTTAATATATAAAATCGTAGTATTAAATTAGTCTAAAAGTATGTGACAATAGTTGAATTGTTTACAAAAAAGATTAAAAAAAATATATTAAAATATAAAATAATACAAATTTCTGCATATAGAGACTACCAATCATTGCATTTAAGTTACCTTAAAAAAATTAATACAAATAATACAAATTTTCTATAAGACAAATCCAAACAAATGAATATGATTAAAAATCAATTGAAATAAAACATAATTATCAATATTCCATAATATACCATTTATCATTAAATCTCAAATAGCTTACAATTACATTACTTCCATAAACAATCTTCCATTAAGTTAGGGAATTCAACGAGAGGAAAAAGCAAAGGAAAGGAAAGGAAAATCGGTGGACAGTAAAGGGTGGTGTTTGAGTAGAGAATAGGAGGGCCGAATAAACGGGTAGACGAGTCTGGAAACTGAGTTGTACGAGGAGGTGGGAACTTTGAGTACGGCCCGATTAGCAATCGCCATGGAAACAAGCAGCAAGCAGTTGATGCGATCACTTCGCGCATGAGAAGAAAAGGGGTTGCGCAAGATACGCATATATAAATGTATATCTACATACACATACACACATAAACGAAAAGAAAGATAGAGATTGAGAAGGGAACGAGAGGGAAGAGAATAACTATAGTGATACATAAACATATACTAAAGTGATCTGTAGAGAGTGTATAGAGAGATGTACAAAGACATTAGTGGGTAAACGTGTACAACCCATTTGTATATAACTCAATACAACGTGACTGTATTCTAGTCGTTTGACATATATCAATTCACCCTTGCATACATACACACACATATAAAGACAAATATATATATATATATATTCGTTGTATTTAAAACGGAGTACGATGACGATGGGCGTGTTAGTGTTAGTGGTAGTGACGTCGGTGATATCGAGAATGGCAATGGTTGGGTGAAAGATAGATTGAGGGAACCGTGCCGAAAACGACTGAGAGTGAGCGGTTGTGAGGACTGAGGATTGAGGGTTCAGGGTGAGAAGGAAGGAAACAGAGAAAGGTAGAGATAGAAGCGACAGGAACAATGTGCATTGAAAAAGAGAGAGAGAGAGAGAGAGAGAGGGATAGTTGAAGTGAACGGGGTATGGAAAAGGAA
This sequence comes from Polistes canadensis, assembly GCF_001313835.1. NCBI lineage: Eukaryota > Metazoa > Arthropoda > Insecta > Hymenoptera > Vespidae > Polistes > Polistes canadensis. The sequence goes on from NW_014569623.1 coordinate 277,366, forward strand.
GAAGAGACAAAATGAGAAAGAGAGAAACGCGAATGGCAGAGGTAGAGATATAGAGAATTGTCGGAGTTAGAGGAGGTGGATGAGGAAGAGAAAGAAGAGTAGAAGCAGGAGGAGGTGGAGGAGGTGGAGGTGGAGGAGGAGAAATCGGGAGAAAGCAGCAGTTGCCGCTCTCGGGGGCGGCTGGCTGGCTGTTATCATGAGAAACAAGCTTCCACTCTGATTTTTTAATCCGATCCGCACCCCCTGCCACCCCGACTGAATTTTAAAATAACTGCAGAACGCCATTTGCTCCTCGCAAACAGACTGGGGTTAAGCCATCCCTCCCTTCCCACCCTCTACCCACCCTTTTCCTACAATCCTACCAACCTGCTCACCACCCTACTCATACTCCTACTCCTGTTCGTTCCTCTCGGTGGCCCTTCCACCTTCTTTCTCTTTTACTTTTTTCTTCTTTGTTCTTTCTTTTTTTTTTGATCTCTTTTTCTCATTTTTTCTCTCTCCCTCTCTTTCTACCTTTCTTTCTTTTTCTCTTGGTTTCAACGATCCCAGGCTGTTCGTTTCGTAGCCTAGGTAGCTAGCTAGCTAGCTACTGTGTACTCTTTTTCTCTTCTTCATCACCGTCTGTCTAGTTACCATGTAGGAAACGTATCAGTCACAACACACGCGTGTGCGTTTTCCTACCTTTTTACGGTAACCCTACTACTGCACGGATATAGATATAACAGATACCCTTGGATTGAGAATAGGGTGATTCAAGTATACGCTACGTTTTCAATGTTTGAGTAGATTTTTTTGTCGGGTATAGGTGTAAAAGAAAGAGATGTGTATCGGATATAAAAACGGTCAATGGTACTCCTGGTGCTGGTGCTGGTGCTTGCCCAAATTGAAATGTTTAGAGAACTCGTATTTAGAGTCCGTTCTAAATCCTACCCTTTTCTACCATCTTTCTATCAGCCTACGACTGCTTGCACACAATCTAACTTAACCCCTAAACCCAGTGAAAGATAGAAACGGGTAGATAGATTTGTTTATCGGATTATTCCTTTTTCTATATTCTTCCTGGAAGGAAGAGTTTGATAAGTGACAGTTTTATTAATTTTCCATCTACCCTCTTGTGTTGCACAGTTTTGTTTCGCGAAGTTCCCCCACTTCTACCTTGCATATCTTCCCCTTCTCCTTTCCCACCAATTTTTTACTCTTCTTTTCCCCTTCTACGTTTCTTTTTAGTCACCGAATCGTGCAACATCGGGCACGCTTGGTGTTCACATTCGAATTCTCTCTGTTTTTTTTTCTTTTTGCTTTCTACTTTTCCTACTTTTTCCGTCTCTTTTTTTTTCTTTCTTTCTTTCTTTCTGTACCCACACGTCGTCGTTCCGCATGGTGAAAATAAAGCTCAATAATGGCGACGCGCCGTGACGTGGCTGGCTGGCTGGCTGGCTGGTTGGTTGGTTGGTTGGTTGGTTGGTTGGTTGGTTGGCTACCTTTTTCGATGTCTCTGAAATGGAATAAATCCTCAGCCGGTTTTTTTTTTTTTGTGCTTTCCGCCTCGGTACTTTTCGAGCTTTCAAACAAAACCATCGAGAAAATAAAATATAAAAAAATAACAAAATATATAGATAAATAAAATGGTCAATGGTAAAAGAGAAAGAAATAGCTGTTTGTTCTCGATATAAAGTATTATTATTTTTATTTGGATTTTATATATATATATATATGAAAATATTTTATAATAACTTTTTTTTTATGAATATAATTGATGGAAGTTTTTATTGTTAGCTTGTTACTTATCTTATTTCTTTTAATTCAGCTAAAATTTCCTAAATTATTTCATATTAAATTAACTATGACTGAATTTGAGTCATAATAAGGAATATTTTCACATTGTTTTTATTTCTTATTCAATGGTAAATATAAAAGTATAATTATATATTATTTCTTTCTTTTATATTGAAAGTTGTATATTATATTTTCAATAACTTTAAGAGCCAAATTATAAGCGATTAGTTTAAAACAATTTAATGATATTAAAATTAATCTTTTTTCGAGTAAAATTTTGAATTAGATCAATAACACGGATAATTAATATTTCCTGTNTAAAATTAATCTTTTTTCGAGTAAAATTTTGAATTAGATCAATAACACGGATAATTAATATTTCCTGTTTTATTTCTAATTAAAAAAAGAAAATTAGAATTGGGAAATTTTTAGAAATTTGTTCGACACTCTCGATATTATAATATTTTTCATCATTTTTAAACAAATCAATAATTTCTTATCAAACTCTCCAAAATCAAATACTAAATTTGATCGATCAAAAGAAAATAATTATTTATCAATTTTATTTCTAACAAAAATAAAGAAAATATAGATTTAGAAAATAAATAAAAACTTCTATATTTAATCTCTCTCTAATAAATTTCCTAAGTTTAAAATACAATAAATTTCTTATACGATTAAAATTAAATGTCCAAATTAATAAAGTTCTTGAATAACTATAATTAACTAAAATAAAAACAATTATCACTAAAACATGAAAATACTATCAATAGAAAATAACCAATCGCGGATCTATAACAAAAATGAAAAAGAAAAATAAAAAAACCTAGAAGAAGAAGAAAAAAAAAGAAATAGAAAAATAAAAGTAAGAAATAAAGATAAAGAAACAAAGATCACACGAGTAGTAAAGGATCTTCGTGGAAAACCGTTAGAGTACTTAGAGTTTTCAAGTTGGAAGTCGTCGCGTCTGATCTCCCTTGGGTGGTGCTCTTATCGGTTGGAAAAAGAAAAACGTTTTCTCGAGGATAAAAAGAGAGAAAGAAAGAAAGAAAGAAAGAAAGAAAGAAAGATCGAGAAGCATCTGAAGAGGTTGGGAAGGTCTCCCCGACGCTGGAAAATTTAATTTCGATCCCGTCGATTCAGCAGTTATACCAAAGTTTAATCTTTGATAAGGGTTAGTCTTTTAGTAATGGGATCCCAGAGGGTCGGTCTCTCCGGATGGACTGGGTGAGGCAGACGACTAAAGCAAAAGAGACCCAAAAAAAAACCCCATAGAATGAGACAGATATAAAGCAAGAGAAAGAAAGAACGAGTGAGAGTGAGAGAGATAGATAGAGATAGAGAGAGAGAGAGAGAGTTAGTGGAAAAAAAAAAGGAGAAAGGGAAAAGGACAGAGGACACCTCTTCTTCTCCTTTTTTAAGATGGAAAGGAAAGAGCTTAAACCGTTAGATAGAGATCTGCTCTTTGGATGAAAGTAGTACCTTCCCGCTTATAGCTCTATCTATCTATCTCTATCTCTCTCACTCTCCTACTCCTTCTCTTTCTCTTCAATTCACTTTATTCAGGTCTCCTCTTCTAACCAAGGACCTCAGGATTCAGACTTGACTTTTATAACGCTCGCGAAGGCGTAACGAGCCTCACGATTGGATAAGTTTTCCCGACACACGAGCTTCCGCGGTGATTCCAGAACTACTCCTATTTCTATTTTTTCTTTTTTCTTTTTTTTTTTTATTCATCTTCTCCTACCCAACGGTAGTCTTTATACCCTTTTTTTCTCCACCTTGGTGTATTCCAGACCCGCTTGTATCCGGGTCACGCGCATCCTTCAGACGATGAAGACGCTTAATGATCGGATAGCTTAATAAACGGATAACTCGTACGATCGTAACCACGTTCCAATTAAGGAACAACCCAAGGAGAGGAGAAGAGGGAGGAGGAGGTGGTGGTGGTGGTGGAGGTAAAAGGAAGAATGGAGTTTTGTTGTTTTATTTTACGATATAATAACTTCATCTGGTTTGGTTTAGGTCGAACCTCTGGTTGACTTAATTCGTTCTTAGGTGGCTAATTAGTTGAGTTATTTGTTGGAATTTCTAATGGGTTTTCGATTTTATTTGATCAAAAGTGATTTGGATTATAGGATTGATAGATTGTTAGATGTTTGTTGGTATTTAAGGATGATTTAGTTGTTATTTGGAGTACTTTAAGTATTTTTAATATATTCTATATTGAATTTTAGGATATTACTTGAATTATATCTATTTTTTAGGTAGGTATTAGGAATAGGAAATATAAAATGGTAGATTAAAGATATATCTTTTATAAATTTGAATTACATTTGTTGATGCAAAGAATAATTATTGATAATTTATGTTGTCCCAGTGATTTGGGTATCTGTATATTTTGTTATAACAAAATATTAATCAAGTATATCTTATCTGTTGAGTACTTGGAATATTTGGAAATATAACTGGATAAATAAGAAATACTATTTTTATTAATTTTAAGAGTTATACATTACATTGCACAAATTATGGATCATAACATCTACTGTTAAAACATTGTTCATACCTGCATAACAAATTTTAGAATATCTAAATGAAATATATCAGATTATTTAACCCCGAGAAAATTCCAAATTAAATTGTTTAATTGAAAATATAATTTACGTGGAATATTTAAAATATCTCTCAATAACACAATAAAAAAAATTAAAAAATAAACCCTATTACAATTTTAAATTAACCAAATAAAATGTACTCGACAATAATCCTTTGATATAAACCTTTCCACATAAAAAAATAAATCCAAAAGGTCAAGAGAACAAAAGATTTAATATACATACTTTGTTCTGTTTTTATTGTTAAAGTTATGCCGTTGATTTGAACGGTCAAAGGCGGAAAAATGCAACGAGAGAAACTACGAGTACGTTGAAAGCTTGGCTCAACGAACATAAGAAAAATCCTTACCCGACTAAGGGTGAGAAGATTATGTTGGCTATTATTACGAAGATGACGTTAACGCAAGTATCAACGTGGTTCGCGAATGCACGAAGGAGATTGAAAAAGGAAAATAAAATGACGTGGGAACCACGTAACAGAGTAGAAGATGAGGATAACAATAACGAGGATGACGATAGCGGTAGGAAGAGTGTCGATGAAAAGGATCGTCTCGGTGAGTTCTACTTATGTTACGCGCGAGTTTTATTAAGTCTATCAAAAAGTTCTGCATTGCATGTGAGCTTTTATAACTTTCAAGGACATGTCATTTCAGGTTCACATCGAAAAAGTTCAAATTTGTTAACTTTTTAACATACAAAACGATATCATACGAATGATATTTTTCTTTTGTAAATATTTTACATAACTCTGTTATTTAATTATTTAATAATTTTATTTATTTATTAAATTCTAATTATTAATTTTTTTCTGTCCAATTGAACCAAATGAAATATTTTGTTGATAAATGGAATTATTTATCATATTATAAATGGCAAACTTCTAATTAACTAACCTAACCTAAAAATGCCTAATTTCAAGATTCAAGTAATTTGATTTTCTGTCATGAAGTATAAAAATATAATAAAACAATTTTAACTTTAAGAGAGAGAGAGAGAGAGAAAGAACCCGCAAAGTTATCAGAACTTTTCGGTAGACCTGATTCCTTACCAATGAACCCAACAATAAAGAAACAAAAATAATATTAGGAAAACATTAGCATAAAGGACGGCTTATTCGTTAAATTACAGATTCAAAAGATTCGGGTACGGGTTCAAGCGAGGATGGTGAACGGCCAGCTCACAGATTGGACTTATTGCATGGTACAAGTGGTGGTCCAGCTGGTGCACAGGGTAGAACGGAGAGTGAATGGAGTGAGTCCCGTGCTGACAGTGGTCCGGATAGTCCGGAATGTCTGTACGATCAACGAGAACCAAGGCATCCTTTGCAACTTCAGCATCCAGCGTATTTAACATCAAGTCATAATCGATTACTTCGTCATCCATCACCTGAAAGTACGTCACCGAGTGCTCATCACCATTTACCACCAAGTACGAGTGCACCCTCGACGGGTAATCCAGTTACAACGAAACCAAGGATTTGGTCGCTGGCAGACATGGCAAGTAAGGATGGTGAACAGCAGAGTCCGAATCCAACGACGATGACGGGTTTGACGTCACCTTATGGTGGAGCGGGTGGGGGAGTTGGAGGAGGAGGTGGAGGTGGCGGGGGTGGCGGAGGAGGTGGTGGATCTGGAGGTGGACCTGGAAAATTAGTGAGTCCATTGGCAAACCGTTTACGACCTCATCATCATCCGTTACACCCAGTTATGCATCCGGGAACTCAATTCGTAAGGCCTCACCCAGACTTTTACCGAAACTTCTATGGGGCATCGCACCTTGGTTCTGGAGACATGTCCTTGCTCGAGAGTTATTCGAGAACACTGGGTGGTTTAGGAGGTGTCATGCCACCATCAACAGCTCCAAGTATATTAACATCATCCTCCTCGTCAATAACTGGCGCTGGTAACGCCAAACCTTTTTCCATCAATGGGGAAGCTACCGGTGTTATTACAGGACCAACAGTTATGCTTACAACAGCATCATCCGGTTTATCACCTTCGTCATCATCGACGGCATCATCGGGTGGTTCGGATCATTCACCTCATCCATCCGGTCCCATACCACCAAGTCAAGAACTCAAATCTCCTGGACGTGTGTGATTCGACGTCTAAGTAGGTGTGTCAAATCTTTGATTAACGAACGAACAGACAAACAACTCTAAAATAACGATTACAAAATTATAATATGAAAGAAATAACATAATAACAAAGTAAGACTTTTAAATGGTCGCTAAAATTTTGTTCTTTAGCGACAAACGTGTGCTGTGCTCTGGTGTGTCCGACAATAATGACAGACTACAATCTTGTAATTAGTGTACAGTGAACGACATTGGAGTATAACTCTTAACATCGGCAACCCTTTTTATCCTGCTTTGAACAGTCCTAATCCCTAATTCCTTATTCCCGATCCTAAATCCTTGACCTGTTCAAATTCGGTTGTGTTTGATCAACGAGAAATAGTAGTCCTGATATATCCGTAAAGAAAATACGGTAAATCATGGTAAAACTATCCTAGTACTGACTTGATAGTAAAACATTATATATAAATATTATATATATATATATAAATATATAAATATACATAAACATATGACGATAATATTATTATTTATGCGTTTGTAAATAGTAGAGATGGCCTAGTAGAGAGCGTCCGGCCAGTGTATGTATTGTATGTAGAGTAGGTACACACAATTATTATTATTATTATTATTATTTCATATTAATATTATTATTAATATTATTATTTTTAATATTATTATAATATCACAGCGGAGAGAGATCATATTATTCGTAACGATGATCATTCTCATCTTTAAAATCATCTTCACCGTCATCACAATCGTCATCGTCATTTATTATTATTATTATTATTATTATGAATTATTATTATGAATTATTATTATTATTATTATGATTAATTATTATTGTTATCGCAATGTTTATATCATCTATTCGCGTCGGCTCGGTCGATCGTGACGAGGTATGGATTCCGTTCGCGATTTTTTTTCTCAACATTGAGATCACCATTACGCCCTTTTTATTACGTATATATGATAAAAAAAAATAAATAAATAAATAAAAAAAAGAAATAAAGTTAATATTTCGAAATGAGAAAAAAAAGAAAAAGAAAAAAAAAGAAGACAAATAAAGTGGCAGAGTAAAATGAAAGGAATGGTCGAATTGTGGTGGTTCGTAATGGAAAGGGGGTGTAATGGTTGTTGAAAATAAATAAATATAAAAAAAGAAAAGTATGAAAAATAAAAAAAAGAAAACATATCGTGTCATGTCGAGAGCGAACGATTGCCATCACCTTTTAGTCATTCGTGTCAACAAAATTTCACGCGGCTCACAACCCGGTGCCACATTGGCAGCCAACGAGAGCGCAGACTGTGTCTTTTCGCAATAAATGAATCATTACGAAAAAAGTAAAAAAACAAAAAAAAACAAATTGAGAGAGATGTATTCACTCGATATTTCTAATTCATCAACAACTTGTCATAATTCCACTTCCTCTGATTTTTTTTTTTATCCTATAACCTCTCTATTTATTAATAGAAATTTTTATCAAGATGCGATGGGTAAGTCGAATATTATTTTTTTTTCAACGAATTTTATTTAATTAGATTTAAACAATGTGTTTCGATGATTAAATAAAAATAGACAAATATTTCGAAGAAAATTGGAATATTTTATACGAATAATTTTTCTAAAAAAATCAAAAAATAATTAATAATATTTGATTAAAAAATTGATATAACAAAAAATATTATTATAATTAAAGAAAAAAATGAAAAATAATGGACAAAATAAATCTGTAATGGATAAAATAATTCAAACATTTGTCGAAAATTATATTTTAAATTAAACAAACGATTATAATAATAATAATGAAAACAAATAATTATTGAAATAATAAGAATTTTTAAAGAGAGTAGATATATAAATGTATTGTTTGAAATATTATATTTTAAACAAAGATTATTTATAAAAATAATTTGAACAAATTCTAATAAGAAAAGAAACAAAAAATCCACAATTAAGAAATAAAATAAATAAGAGAAACTAACAAAAATGACGGATACTATTATCCCATTCGAAAGACGATATCACAAAAGAAAAAAAAAAAGAAAAAACATTTTACAATCGATGAACAAAAGCAATTGTCTCAAAAAAAAATCATTTTTGCAACACTAACAATAAAAAAAAAAAGAAAAATATCTTAATAACAATAAATACACGATATCATTATACGATAACATTATACTGTTCAAAGAGACAAGGCGCCAGTATATCGTAAGAAAAATAAAACAATTCTTTAAGAGAAAGAGAGAGAGAGAGAGAGAGAGAGAGGAAGAGAAAATAAGAGAGGAAAAGAAAAGGAAAGGGATAGGAAAGGAAAGAGGTCTCCGTTTTACGGTTTACAGGTCCCCATGATATCTCTCTCTCTCTTTCTATCTCTCTCTTTCTATCTCTCTCTTTCTCTCTCAGATTCGTCCTCCGTAGAGTCTGGATGAATATGAAACGTCCTCTCGTTCTTGGAACCGGCCTCTAGATGTACTTATAAAAATGCAAAGCGCGACCAACTTCTGGGTGGTTGCGGGACAAGCCTGGTTATTAGTAAACATTTAAATCGACAATCGGTATAGGTATAGACATTGGGAGAGAAAACGGGGGAATGCTGTTCTGGTTTCGTCTCATTCTATTATTTATCTTTATCTCATTCTATCTTTCTTATTCTCATCGATTCAGAAGGAAGGTAAGTAGCCCAGCCCAGCCCAGCCCCCATGGCGTAGGAGAAATAAATAAAGAAAATAAATGGAAAAAAAAGGGAAAGAGAGAGAGAGAGAGAGAGAGAGATAGATAGATAGATAGAAAGAGAGAATAAATATAGCAAAGCAACGTAGGTTGCGACCGATCGGTCGCAATGGAGGAAACAAGAAATCAAGCTTGGAGACCACCCGCCAAGACCATGGGGGCACCGAGCCGCGGATCCCAAGGAGGTCCATCCCGTCTTCATGAATCAACTCGTTCCTGAATCGGCATAAACTTTCAAAGGGTTGTAGAACTCGCCCTTTCTCTCTCTCTCTCTCTCTCTTTMTCTCTCTCTGTCTCTGTCTCTCTTTCTCTCTCTCTCTGTTGTTGCTTTGCTTCTGTCCCACCTCATCGTATTATATATACCTTTTATCCGTCCAACCTAGATCTTTCTAACTTATGCACTACATCTCTTCTTCAATGTTTCCTTTCCTTTCCTTTCCTTTCCAGTTTCTAACTTGAGTAAATGTATACTTATTTTGTGATATTTTTTCAAAGAATTTTTGTTACTGTTGTATTCGATTATTGAAGTA